>NW_019384485.1:297282-345310 GCF_000671375.1 Centruroides sculpturatus
CCTTTTTTTTTTTTTTTTGCTTAACTCTTTAAGCCCTGTGGGCGTTAAGAGGGCAAACACATTATGGATTCTGGCCATGCCCACAATTGTGCGGCCGGGTAGTGAGGGCCCGACATATCCGAACGGACCACCCCCCGAAGGTTTTTCGATTTTTCCAGATTTGAATACTAACTATTCGGCCACCCGGCCGTCAATGAGCGATATCAACACATATTTTTTTTTATTCTCTTTCTTGAGAGCAATAAGAAGACTTTTAATCATTATCATAGCTATTATACTCAATATGGGTGGCCGAGATAATAAAAGTACCAGACTGCCGCTCACATATTTACACTTCCCAATCAACAGCGCAATGGTGCCACGTTGACTGGTGGATCCATCCTGGCAATCTGTAGATGTTATGCATCAACGTTATATTTATAATTAATTAATTAGTTATATTAATAAATAAATACTTTATACTACTAATAATAATATATATTGAATATTTATAAATACAGATGTTATNTTTTGTTTTTTTTTTTACTAATGCTGTTATAATCTTGTTGCAGGCGGCCGGATGGGCGAGCGGTCAAGGTGGCAGCCCATCGCTCTGGGAGACCCGGGTTCGAATCCAAACGGGTCGAAAAATCCCCAGGAATTTTTCGGCGGAAATGGTCCGTTCGGATATGTCGGGCATTGTCCCTCACCACCTGGTAGCCCCATTGTGGGCCTGGCCGAACCCATAATGGGCTTGCAAAAAGAGGTCCTCTTAGTGCCCACAGGGCGGAAAGAGTCAAAAAAAAAAGAAAAAAACTTGTTATGGGAAATGGAATAAATCGAATTTGACGAAATGTCGTTGTCAAAAACAAACATGATGGACAGCATTAGAATTATCTTGTTTGGAAACTATAGTTATAGGTTCATTGATTGTGCCTAGTATTATATCAAAGAGAATTTTTTCTGCAGTTTCCAGATTCTATTATGGCATGGTCGTATAAACTTTTCCGCGTAGAGAATCCCATCATGGCCGCAAAAACAGTAACGAGCTTTATTTATCATCAGATTTAAATACTAAATAAGGCATAAACCGTATCTTAAAAAGTATGGAAACAACTGTTATCTATTGCTACCAACTTCTCAAGTAGACAGCCGGATGCCCGAGCGTTAAGGTAGCATCTTGACCGCTCGGACATGCCAGTGTACTGTTCAAATGAGCGAATTCTGGATGGAATCCAGACTGATTGAAAACTCCGGGAATTATTCGGGGATTAGATCATCAGAATATATCAATTTTCGTTCCTCCCCATCCGGCCACCCAAGTTTGGCCAAAAACATTGTAAGTTTGTTATAAAGGCCCACCACAGAGCTGAGTTTTTAAAAAATCTTAGTTATATTAAACAAATAAAAAAATTTAAGTATGATATTTTTAAAATATTTTGTACTTTTTTATATAAGTAAAGATAATGACGATAAAAAAGGTTTGAATGACATTAGCGGTTTTTTTTTTGTTGTTGTTTTTTATTGAGAATCGATAACTCAATCCACGCAAGAACTTTTATTTTATTTTATTTTATTTTGTAAAAAAGACCACGACATTGAAAAAAGCAAAGGATTACCAATTTTCTTTTTGAAACAAATCTAAATTTAACTAACTACAATGAAACTTGTGTAAACAGAAATCACATGGTACCGAATATTTATTCCAGTTTGTCACCAGCCGGATTTAGGCATTTCGAGGGCCTAAGCTGAACTGTGAATCTGTGTGGGATCCCTTACCAACCTAAGTAAGTTATATTTTGTTGGTTTGTAAAAAAATTTATTACAAAATTTAACTTCAATTTTTTTTTCTAGAAATTTCTGAGGCCCCTTAGAACTCGAGTCTACAGATTACATAGCTTATTTGTAAATACGGCCCCATTTGTCACGTTTCCACTTTAAACAGTTTTTTTTTTTTTTAACAGAAAATCGCTCTGTTCCAGAATATTTTCCGTTTAGGCATGTTTCTGTTTCGGCAACCAGTAACGGGGATGCCATTAACTGCTCGACACAGAGCTGTACGCTTGGAGTGGCCGCTGTCATCGCAACCAATTAATGGCATCCGGTATTGTTTACGGATGAATATCGCTTCTGTTTGTAAAGAAGTGATGGCCGTGGATGGATGTGGCGGTATTTCAGGGAACGCTACGTGCCAGCCCTTTTCTCCGAGATTCACATCTGGCATCATAATTTGGGAGTCATCATGTTCGATCAGCGGACTGTCCTGGTGCACATTTCCGGAACTCTGATAGCGGATCAGTACCTCGTCCGACGTCAGGTGCACCGGAGACCACTGCTACATATCGTATACGACTTGCGCGGCTCAGTGGAAGTGGCTTAGCAAGGGATAACCCAAGCAACCGTTAATAGTCTCATTGGTAGTATGCCTCGCCGTATAGTGTCTTGTATAACTGCCCGTGGGGACCATATTCATTACTGAATAAACAGATGTCTGTTGCATATCTTTGTTTTTTTAATCATTTGCATATCTCTATCTACCTCTAACGGCCCTGCAATTTGCATGTGGCTACGCGCATTTCTTCGCGATGTTGCGATTTCACTTTTGAGGAGTGTGTATGTGTGTATACTGTATATATATATATATATAGTTCAAAGGAACCGTTTCGAGGGAATGGTTCCAACAGTTCCAGTTCTAGAAATGAAACTAGATTTCCCACCTCTGGATTAGATTCAAGTAAAACATCCGTACTGGTGAGGGATATATAAAAATTTTGAGACATCGGGACAGGAGTGTTAGCAGAATGACGATGCCCTAAAGATTCTCAAGAATTTGTCCATTTGAAATAATTTTTTGCCAAAATTATTATGCAGGTGAATTTTATACAAGAACTGTGTGTGGTCATTTTAGATATTTATAGTTATATATTTATAGAAGCGTTGTAACTACGCTCTTTTAGAAACGCTTTAATAGAACTTTAATATGAAAGGATAATGGCAACAGTCATGAATTATACATATTTTAAGAAGTACAGTACAGTACATCACTGTACGTTTCGTCATTAAAATTAACCAATAATAGTTTAGTACTTAACCTAACTGTTAGTCTTATCAGTTATTTTACATACTGTATTTTTAAAAAATAAAAAATAATATATATTGAGAGTGAAACAAAAATAAATATTTAATTAACTAATATATACAGTAACTAAATTTTTTATATCAGGCGCATTTGAAAACACGATAATCATTCAGAACACTCAATTTCGATCAATAAATGAGATATTAAACATGATAAATAAAATAGACAAGCTAATTTATTAGAAAGATTATTAATTAATCAAATTAGCATAAAAATATTTGATTTTAAATAAACAATTCATTCGAGAAATCAGACTTATTTACTCCGAGCAAACGCGTACTGCACCGAAACGAGTTTATGATTCCCGAACGCGCCAAACATTAAAAAGTGCTGTCGATTTAATTACTAGATGGCGCTACATGGTGTAAATTTTCTGTAATTTTCTGGAAGCGAAAATAAAATTTTAAGGTAACATTTGATATTATTTATAAATTTTTAATAATCAAACATAATAAATTGGATCGATGAAAAGAATTTGATAACTTCTAATTTATTTGTCAAATGAATTCTCTTGCGAAGTTGGTCGACATGTTTGAAACTGATTATAAACATCTCTGCAGATTCGAAGTGACGTCTCAGTACTTCTAAACAAGCATTTTTGGTATATTAATTGAAAATTATTTATATTTTTCTATTTTAATACAAGTCAAATATACATTTAATTGCATTTAATTACAGTGACACTTAAATAATGAAAAATTATTATATACAAATGATTTTGATCAATACATCTGGAGTATGAATCACGTTTTTTTTGCATGATTCTTGCAATTCATTCGAAATTGAATGCAAAAATGACATCAATTTCAAAAATTGCAATGCTTAAGTCCCAAATCGGTATGTTTATCATGTGGGAAATTATGTTTTATGTTAAATCATTAATACACATGAAGCTTCTGTACATAATTTGATGCAGAGATCTTGTTTCTAGACTATATTATGTAATAAAGCTTCATTTGTTTTAATTTGTAATTTTTGAAGTGTTTGTAACAAAATATTTGAACTTTTCTCTGTGTAAGAATGTTTTTGTGTGGATTTTTCAATATTATTACTTTCAAAATTATGATATTTGGATTTGTTTTATATTCCCTGAATGCAGATCTTTGTATTTTGAACTTTTTCCTGTTTTAAAATTTTAAAGTCATTGACTGAGGTGCGTTGAATGTTTCTATTAATTTTTGTTTTCCATTTCAGATTTTGTATCATTGCTTTACTAAGCTCATAAACTTTTTTTGAATCATTTAGATCTATTTTTAAAGAACACTGCTTTATATTCATGTTTACAGTTGATTTTTTTACGTTGTTTCTTGCAAAATCCTCATATATCAATTTTGTGTTTTTTTCTCTATCTTTTTTTATTTGATCAATCTACATTTTTTATATTTGTAATTCATTTTTGAACCTGTACAATATGGCATAAGATACATCACGATAATATAAAAGAGAAACTAATTATAAATATTACTAATTTATTTATTTTTTTATATTATCATCAATTAAAAACTTCATAACTGTTTTTAGAGACTGAAATTTACTCAATCTGACATTGCATTTAAGTTGAATTAATCTTTCAATTCTGAAAATCCATTTTTAAAATTGTTTTCAGTAATTTCTCTGTTTTTATATTGTGAATTTTTTGATTATTACAGCAAATTTTTAAGTGTTTTTGTATCATTTAGATTTGTTTTTAGAAGCAGTGTTTTGAAAATGTTTTTAGTGGATCTTTTATTTTCTTTCTCACAAAGCCATTACATTTTGACATACAGTCGACCCCCCTATAAGATAGAGATACGTTCCATTCTTTAGGAATCCGATTTCTTACGAATCCTTCCAATCACAACCCGACACGTATCAAGTTTACGGACTACGGCTGTTTGAAAGATTTTCTTCCATAAAATTAATCGATTTTAGACTAATCCGACTCAACATTTCCAAAATACGTATATTTTTTTTGGGAATAATCCGTATAAACTACGCTATAAATAAAAAATTGTAGGATTACTTACCGAGTGTCACCATTCGACATCGCCATTGCTCAACATTGTTTTCGTCGCGGAACAGCTCAGCAAACCGCGGCCGATTTCTAATAACTTATTTTTCTGCAATAGTTCCTTGAACTTCGGAGACATCATTAATATAAATAATTTTAATCGCCGTTGAATAAGAAATGTTTCTTTCACAAGAAATGTATAAAATTACAGTACTGTATTAGACTTACGGTACCTAATTTACATACTGACAGACGATAGTTAGCGTAAAAATCTCCGTAGCGTGGCGCCACGCTAGACGGCGGAAATTATATATTTAATTATAACAAAGTTACAATAAATTAATATATAATTATATATACAGTACCTAATTTATATATAATTATATGTACAGTACCTAATTTATATATAATTTATATAATACTGTCCAGACGATAGAAATCTCTCCGTAGCGTGGCGCTACGGACGGCGGGAAAGTAGTTCGGCTGCCCGATGACGTTTGAGGTAATTATAGGGAATTTTTACTGTTTTTTACGGATACTGGTCACAATTTTTTCGTAGTTTTACAGGAATCGTAATTATAGGGACCGTAATTATAGGGGGGTTGACTGTATATTCTTTTCTTTGAATTTGATTTGTTGTCTTCTGGGCTTTATTTCAGTTCTGAAACATTCAGCCATAGAATAAGATGTATTTGAATGATACTTTGTAAAAAGTACAAATTATAAATGCTTCTGATAATATTGTTTCAATTAGTTTGTTTTTCTCTTTTTTTATATTGTTATTAAGTTGCCAAATGTTTTTGATTTACTCAGATAAGTAGTTCTCAAACTTTTTAAAGAGAGAGTTATTTTTGTAAAATTCAATTTCACTTTTGTAAATATATTTATTAAAAATTATACTGAATTGTACTTTTTTAGGATGTATTTAATTCTAATACTGAGGTCTTACAGTTTTTGATGTTACATAAATACATTTTGAATAAAACTAAAATAGCATGTAGATATACTTACCAATAAATTAAATCAAATTTTGATGATGAAATAACTACATCATAGTTATAATAATAATAATCTCTTTTATGTACCTCTAGAAAGGTTCTTAATCCACAGTTTGAAAACCACTGATAAGGATCAATTTTTAGTCCATTATTTTAATAGATATCTTTACTTTATTTCTTCCAGAATTATTGTATTTGTACTTGCATTTTATTGTGTTCAAGTGTAGATTTTTCCTCAGTTCTTGAAATTTAAATGTTGAATAAGTCATATAAGAATTGCAATTAAGAAAAAATATAAATTAAAAATGTTTTTAGTGATTCAAACAAAAATGGCACACTTAAACTGGAACTATATAATCAACTAACTGACACCTAAATGCAAATTCCAGCACATAGTAAACAAAGAAAGCTTAATGTTCAAACGTTTTCAGCTGCCTTTTAGAGGCTATCATCAGGAATGAATGCACAAAAAAACACAAAAATAGTTCTATCCTTTGAAAATTTCTTTACTTTGATAGTCAAACTTACATTCAAAACTTACAACAAGATTCATATGGCAAATAGAATTATAACCATGAAGATTTATCACAAACCAACACACATTTTCCTCTTTATACCTGCTTACTCAGCGGACCCTTGGCCTTTTAAGGTCACGGCATTCCGGGCCCTAGTTATAAGGGCTTACTCACATTGTTCGGAGACATCCGATACCTACAACAAACTGGAACACATCAAGTCTACAGCATCTGCCCATGGGTACCGCCATTTATTAATTATCACACTCACTGCCAAACAACAATCTAGGATAGCTAACACCAGTACAGGGTTAATGAGGCAGAGGGTAATCATGTTGTCATATGTTACAAACTGTCCCTACACAAATTTACAATAGAATTGCTAAGGATTTAAACTTGTGCTTAACATATAAGAGAAAACTGAACATTTTTTGGCTTTTAACTAATGCAAAAGACAGTTGGATGACATGAAAGTGTCAGGATGTACCATGTTCCATTGCAGGATGGACGATTCAACAGACGTATATCATACATCAGATCCACGTATAGATCACTTAGAACAGTGTTTTTCAACCTCCTTGAATACATGACCCCTTTACAAGTTAAAAAATTCTGGCGACCCCTAGGGCCATATTAAAACTATATCAGTGATTTTTAAAAACTATGTATTTAATTTTCTTTCTGTTGAGACGAATTATTGTTGATTAATTAAAGTGAAAATTTCAGAAGAATCGACAATAACTTAACACACATAAACTATGAAACTTCCTTTAATTATAACATTCGGCACAGGGAGCTGTTGACATTTTTTTTAAGGATCAGATTTTAATTTCTTTTTTGCAAATCAGCTCAACACTTTTTCTGCTATCATTTTCTGGGGTGGGCCGTAATTCTCTCTGAAATTGTAGTTTTTTTAATGTAGTGTAAGACCTACAAACACTGGTCTTTTTCTTCTACCCATGACCCCCCGTGTAAAACTTCGCGACCCCCCAGGGAGTCGCGACCCACAGGTTGAAAAACACTGACTTAGAATATGCAACCATAAATATGATATGGCCAAGGGGAATTATAATACAGCACTATTGCTACTGAACCCGAGGTTTCTCCCTGTTGGGATGAAGCTACTCTTATACATAAGGTTTTTGACTGGCATGATTTAAGTTTGTTGGAGGCTCTAGAAATTTATGTAGTGGGAATGAAGGGAGATTGCATTAACTCCGACTATATTACATACAGTACCGCAATCATGGAAGTACTATTTAGATTGCCACAGAGTATAATAATAATTTTATTTGTAATTATTTATTTAATTTATGTGATATAAATGTAACAATTTCTGTATTGAACATTGTTTAAATGTTTAAAAATTGGAATGCAGTGAGGTTTGAAAGTCAGAAATTTTCAAAGGTTAGAACTGTTTTTGTGTTTTTTGTGCATTCATTCCTGATGAGGGCCTCTAACAGATGGTCGAAAACATTTGAACATCAAGATTTCTTTGTTTATTATGTACTGGAATTCACATTTAGGTGTCAGTTAGTTGTTTTTAGTGATTTGTTATTTTATTTTTCAAACACTATGTTGTTTTGATAACTTATTAAATGCTTTTTGGATCATTTACGACCATTTTTAGGGTATAATAAGTTGTGTTTCAAATTTATATGGACATGAAAAAATTAAAGTGAAACCCAAATTTGCTGCATTAAGTGACAAATGTTTTATTAAAAATAATATGGATTTACATGGTTCCACACTGCAAAATAAGAATTTTAATCAAACATTAACATTTTGTCACTGAAAATAATATTTTTGAACATTTTGTACAAAAAAACTGTTACATATTTATCTGGACAGGCACTCATTTCGTGACTTAAATAGAATATTGTTTAGTTTCAAGCATTGAAATATGCAAATTAGCTTACATATCTAATTGTAATACAAATTCTTTATGTTGTTCAAAGTTCTAAAATGGGTAGAACAAAAATTTATCTGATTATGAAAAAGGGCAGATTGATGCCTATAAATCACAAGGCATGTCAATAAGAGAAATTGCAGCATATATAAATCGTCCAAAATCAACTGTTGATGATTATTTATCAAAAAGACGTGGCAAGGATGTACCAAAATTCAAGACAGGTCCAAAACCCAAGCTTATACCTTGAGATTGAAGACAAATCATCAAGGTTTGCTCCACAAAATAAACATCAGTAAGAAAAATAAAACAAGAATTAGACTTACCGTGTAGCAGCACAACAGTGTGGAGAGTTTTAAATAAACCTCCAATGTTAAAATTCAAAAAAAAAGCTGTAATGCCACCACTTTCATTAAAGCACAGAAGTGACAGACTTGATTGGGCACAAAAACACATGACATGGTCCAAAGAATGGATTGAAGTTTTGTTTAGTGATGAAAAAAAAATTCAACTTAGATGGTCCAGATGGTTGGAAGTATTATTGGCATGAGGATTTAAGAACCTAAAAGCAAATATTTTCAAAATGCCAAGTGGGTGCAGGATCAATAATGGTGTGGGGTGCATTTGGATTCAATGGAACAACAGATTTAGCATTTATAACTCAAACAATGAATTCAGAGAAGTATCAAGGCATTTATTGGAAGCTGGACCAAATTGGATCTTTCAACAAGATAATGCCCCTGTGCATGCCTCTAAATCAACAAAAATGTGGTTTAAACGTAAAAATATTAATCTTATGACATGGCCTGCTAGAAGCCCTGATCTGAATCCGATGGAAAATCTTTGGAGGATAATGGTTTGTACAGTTTATGCCAATGGAAAGCAGTTTTCCACAATTCATGATTTGAAGGCAACAATTTCAGATGCTTGGGACAAACTTAAGATTGAATTCCTTCAGAATCTAATTGAAACAATGCTTAATCGAGTATTTAATGCAATTAAGTTAAATGGTGGTTACATTGGCCATTAAATTGTAAGAAAACTATGCAATTTCAAACCTGTCCAGATAAATATGTAACAGTTTTTTGTACAAAATTTTCAAAAATATTATTTTCAGTGACAAAATGTTAATATTTGATTAAAATTCTTATTTTGCAGTGTGGAAACATGTAAATCCATATTATTTTTAATAAAACATTTGTCGATTAATGCAGCAAATTTGAGTTTCACTTTAATTTTTTCGTGTCTGTATAAATTTGAAACGCACCTTATTTAAAATGATGAATGTGACTATACTTCCTGATAATGATTAAATAAAAATTATAATGATTCTTAAAATTGTGGTGATTCATTCTTGATTGAACTGCTAACTGAAGAAACAAGATTAATAAACGTTAAAGTACAGTAGAACTCTGATTATTCAAATTGATTCATGACAGATGATTCAAATAATTGGATTATTGAAAAACCTGAACATATTTTATATCCACAGAGAATGCCATGATTAAAAACAGTTTTTGGTAATTTTCTTTTCTGCTTTTTCTTGAACAAATTAATTATTTCTTTTTAACCACTATTGTCAGATAACATTTTGGTTTATTTAGCATTGTAAATATTTTAATAATATACACACCAATCAAAACCCAATATTAAGCAAATATACTCCTACAACTGCCATAAATGATCAGGCTAAATTTGGATATAATGATTATAATGATTATAATCATTATATCCAAATTTAGCCTGATCATTTATGGCAGTTGTGAAAGTATAAATATTTTAATGTCTATAAAAAAAAGAACAGGTTTGAAAATCAAACAACACACAGCTGAACACTGACATGCAACAACAACTGAGAACAGACTGGAATGGACAGGAATAATAATCATGCAGATTAACTCAGTGAATAGAGGAAATATGTCAAAAATGAAGCTTTCATTTTTTGGTTGTGGTGATTCAATTAATTGGCAGTTTGGATAATTTGAATTCAAATAACCAGTGTTCTATTATATTCTTGGAATTTGGGTTTTTTTTTTTTTGCATTTTTGTATATGTAATATGTTTTATATTTTGGGGTACCATTTCACATGGTTTGTATTTATTAATGAATGTTAGAATATTATTTAATGTTTGAATATTTCTTTCTAAAATGCCAAATGAACTTCCAAATTATTAATCAAGATATAATGCAATTCAGCAGTTTGTTTGGCATTTCTAATTCAATTGGGTTGATATATATGTTATATATTTGTTCTTTTCCATGAGTTCTTTGAATTTTAATATTTAAAAGTTTTTAGTGTTCCAGTTCTGTTTAGTTTGTATCATTCTATTTTTCTATGTTCTCCTATAAGGTGTTTTGAGCACCTTCTTCAGGTGTTCAAAAGAGCAAGACTGAAAATATTAACATCATTTAAGTTTCATTGCTGGATTTACAAAGATTTTTGTTATTTGTGGAATTTGATTTATTTCTATGTAACATATTATAATTTTCAATGGGTTTTTTTTTCTGGAAAAATTTTTCTATAAGTTATCTAGTAACATTAAAGTAATAACTCATAATTATTAGAAATAAACTTTTGTATACAATCAAACCTTGATATTCAAAAAAGTTGTATTGAAGTACAGTAATACCCCGAACTTACGTGATAGGTGGGACCGAACAATAACCGTGTAAGTCGAATTCACGTAAGTCATGGTATAATTTCGCATATAAATACATACAAATAATTTTTAATTGCGGCCAAAGACTAAAGAAAACAATAATTTAGAAAAAAAATGTTTAATAAAATCTTAGATAATACATATGTATAACAAATTAGGCCTATATTATTTTACAATTTTTCCCATTTACTTGATTATTACGCCATAATTTTAACATTGTTTCCATCTCAGCGATAATACTGTGATGTTTACGAATGAAACTTTAATCTAAACATTGAGCATTTTTCGCAGCTTCAAGAATTTTTTCTTTACCTTTTATAATTGTTCTGACCGTCGATTACGGCAGATCAAACTTCTTTGCCAATTCACAAATTTTCATTTTTGTATCAAAGTCTTTAATAAGTTAACTTTTCATTCCAAAGATAAAGTTTTTTTTTTTTTTTTTTTTTTTTTTGTTTGATGCAGAAGGATCAGTTCTACTTCCTTTGGATGACATAGTAGAGTCTCTCGAGTATCCATAGATATAACAAACACAGAAATAAATAACGCAAAATAAATTGTAGCTATATGTCGATTCCGCGCAACACGTCCAAACATGTAAGCTGAACAATAGTGCGAGGGAGTGAGTAATCAAGAGTCGAGTGGCGCTCAAACAAAAGACAAATTGACGAGATTTGAAAATCACGTAACTCTGGGTTTGCATAAGTCGGGGTAGCGTAAGTCGAGGTATTACTGTACTGTACATGGTAGGAGCCAAAAATTTCTGGCCTAATTATGTTTTAGATGTTATAGATATAAAACAATGATGTCATTTTTCAATAGTCTTGTTGCAGTTAATACACTTAATACATCTTAGAATTAGCATTTCAATATCACTGAAAAAATAATCTACAGTTTTGTCTGCAAAATGCTTATAAACTGCCTCCTGCAACTTTTCATCACTTTTTTGAGTTTTGGAAACAGATAATAATCACTAGGAGTCATGTCTGGGCTGTAGTGTGGATGGTCAAGCTCCTTGAACCCATACTCTTTCACACAGCCTTGGCAATGGCAGCTATGTGCACTGGCACATTGTCCTGCAAGAGGCAAATATGATGCAAATTAATGCAACAAGTTTAACTAAAATGAATATTTCCAAGTGACTTACACAAATTGGAGGGAAAAACTGTTTTATTAGTCCATATACATATGGCACTAACTGATACTATTATTATTTTATTCCTACCACATCTAAAATATAATTAGGCTGGAAACTTTTGATATCTACCTCATATTAATGTCAAACTGTTTTTAGTGAATTGTGTTTAGATTGATTGCTTTTAAACATGCTAGCTGAAAATATTTGGCAATGAATAAATATTTGCACCATTTAGAATAATTTAATGTGTTTTTAATTTTGTGGATTAAATGATTTAAAAAAAAATTAGAGCAGACATATGTTACATATTACTTTTGTACCTTTTTTCCTATATTTTCTCAATTGGTTGAATTTTATCAATATTTAATCAAAACAAATGTTTTAGGCCTGATTGATAAGCTTTTGTCAGGTTTTTAGAGATTCTATTTCTAGAATTATTTGATATAATTGTATTTTTTAAATCATAACAGTTTTTTTTATTTGTTTTCAGGCTGAAAACATTTATTTTGATTAAATTGAATTGCTGGAAAAGTGTGAAAGGTATGTTTAGTGTCTTAATCCTTCTCTCTCATAAAATGCAAAAAAACTCAAAGTATTTCACCATTGTGTTATATACATGTTTTTATGTGGCTTTTATTTATATTTTACAAAAGAGAAGATAGTTCTTATAGTTTTTTGCATTGCTTTTGTAAATTTTTGAGAAATAAATAAATATTTCATATCAGTTCAATAAAACTCAAACATGCTTTGTATATTATATTCACTTCAAGGTACTAGAACACAAATATTTATAACTGTTTACATTTGCTAAATTTCAATTGCAAACTGTTAGAATTAATTTTATCCTGATGATGTAGGTTATTTTGTAAATGAATAAGATAGAATCAAGATTTACATGTGTGTGCCACATCTAACAAGAGTCCAAAATTATAGGAAAGTTTGAAATTTATTAAAATTTACCCTCTGTTTACCCCTAGAAAATGGATTATAACTTGCTGATTAACATAAAAGATCACAATCTTAGAAATGCTTTGAATATTTTTAAAAATTTTGTAATCTGTCCAAAATTCCAAATTTTATTTTGAACTTGCATAATTTTTTATTAGTTCAATTGAGAAATGTGTGTGGAAACTTATTGAAAATATGAGAAAAAAAATGAGCTTTATTATTGAATGAGCAAAGTAACAATTATCTTGACATTACAATAGCATTTATAAAGTGCTATTTCAGCATATTATTAATTATTATAATTACAATTAATTATAATTATTACAGAATATTATTCAATTTTGAAATTTAAATTTCATTTCTAATAAAACAAATTCTTTGTTATAAGTTCATTAAAAAGTCTATTTAGTTTAAGATACACTGATTTTGTGTTTTTTTTTTTAATTAAAATTTTTATGGTTTAACTTTAACATTTCAGATAAGTTATTTTAACTAGTTTATATTGTTGAAGCATGCAATTACATCTAGGCCTATAATTTTGCTTCAACATAATATTTTGGTTTTAAAGTTAATTTGCATATTTTGAAAGTTATAGAGATTCTTAATTTATTATAGCATCTTATGATGACTTTACTATTTAATATTCAAAAACTATATTTTTTTCTAATTTTGTAAATGTGTTTTTTGAAACTTGATGCTTAAAACTGGAAAAAATAACTTTATGACTATAAAACATAAAGAAACTCAAAAGGGTTAAAGAAGTTGAGATATTTATTCAGGTTAAAAATAAAAACATAAACTGTATATATACCTTAAATTATATATACCTTATGTATTTTAAAATATATATGTTTTTATTTTTAGTTTTGCTTTGTACTTGATGCACAAATACTGTTATATTTTATTTTCATGTTTATAATTTAAAAATATCTGTTAATTCGTTTTAAAAAATGTTTGAATTTGCAGCATTGACCAGTTACACATCATCAAGTCATCATCATCATGTTCTAACACTATTGAACCATGTTAATCAAAGCTTTTCATCCTTCTTGTTATCCCACAATTATCTTTTTTCATCTTTCTGCTTTTTTCATATTCTGTCTCTGTTGTCTTTAATGTAGTCTCTGAATCTACATTTTTTTAACTTAAAAGAACTGTACACTACTTTGTTGATGTAGCATACTTTTTTCTTCAAAACTTTATTATTTTGCTATAATTATTTCTATAGTAATATAAAAAAAATTTTTATAAATGAGTTACATGAACAGCATGTAGCATGTCTGCTATACATTGACATATGGTGTGGCCAAACTTTTATCCCTTAGGGGCTACTTTTTTGGTAAAATATAGTCTGCGGGCGACTATGAATATGGGCAAACAATTTTAGGATTTTTATATGCGCATGCGTTAACATTCATTTGCATTGTTCATCAGGATAAATACAAATAGTATGGGTATATTGCACAGACAGTCTATTATTGTAAGAATAAATTATCAAATTAAGATTTTTAAACATTAATTTAAGTGAAAGAAAATTGTTCAACTTTAGCTTCATGGACTATTTTCAAAACTTTGCGGTTGACCGGTCGACCGCGGTCTACATGTTGGCCATCCCTGACATATAGGATAGCTCAAAAGTCTGTTAACTATTGTAAAGACTAAATTAATGTCTTATTCAATTACTTTGTACTATTTCAAAATTTGTAAGTAGTGAAGTCTGTGAACTTTATAAAAGAAGACTTAAATTTTGCAAATATGTCTGGAATATCAAGTAAGACATGGTTAACCAACTTTTGGACCATTTTGTATATAAATAAATATTACATTATTATTAAAGTATAAAATTGTAAGAAAATTAAGCTTTCTTGGAGTGAAAAATCTTCAAATTTTTAAAATTCAAAAATTTTCAAATCTTTTTAAACCTTTTTTTCATTATCTTAATGAGCAAAACTTGAAAGCATTTTTCATAATTGTTATAATTGAGGTTTTATTGGAGTTTTGGCGTGTTCTGAACCCTAAAATAAAGAAAACTGAAATATATGTTTGTGATTTTTATATAAAATGGCATTTAAAAATCTCAGCAAATTTAAATCTGTCTTTAGCTTACTTTGTGAATAATTGAAATGAATTAGAATTATTCAATATCACTGAAACATGCATTTTAGTGATCTATTACATTTTAAATGCTTCAGTAATGATAACAGAAAATCTTAAACTGTCCTTCATTTGTATTAGAACTATTGTGAGCTGATTGATGACCTAGTCAGTGGCATAGCTAGGATTTGTGCTGCCTAGAGTAGTTCTTGAGTTTGCCACCTCCATGAAAACAATATAATATGCATCAAACATACTTAGATAAAAATTGAAAAAATGTATAGCCACAGGGAAAAACCTTTGAAAAAATTAGAATTTGTTATTAATTAAAGGCAATTACTTATAAATAATAAGTAATAATATAAAATTTATTTTTTAATAACATGTCTAGGAGTCACCAAATTAAAAATAATGGGCATCGCGAGGGACTACGCATGGAAGGACATGCAAATGCGAGCTATCGAAACGTACAATGAGTTCAAAAAACAAATGACGCGGCGATTTGAAAGAGAACCCTATTCTCTCAGACTCCAAAATTTCCATGCATGCATACAAAAACACGACGAGGATGTTCAAACAAACATACACAGTGCGGTTGCAAAGCCTAGTAACGGAAACAATAATCGAGCAGACAGGGGCTGATGCTCGGGAAACCGAAATAATCAAGCGATGTCAAGCTAGAGAGCGAGACGAGAGACTACTCGCCCAATTTTTAACCGGTCTGAATGCTAAAATTAAGGGTAGAGTATTGTCCCGAGAACCGGACACATTTGACAAAGCAATCAAAGCTGCCTTAGCGAAGAAACGATAATACAATTAACGGAAACCTCTTCTAGAGGAATAATTAGAACAGTAGCTAATCCCAAACATACGAATAATAACCTAAAAGCCACAATAGCGAACTTACAAAGACAATTAAACAAACTGAAACTTAGAAATGAAAATATGTGGCGGAGAGGAATACAATCGGCGAATAGAGGAAGATCATACTATCCCCCATCAGAACGGCATGGTTATCCTCGAACAAATTCATATGTCGGAGGAGCACGAAGCAAAAAGCAACCATACCGATCGAACGATAGAGCAGGGGAACAAACAAACGAATTTCGATTCAGACATCCTTCACGCCAACCCCATGTCCAACCGTACGATCAAATTAGGAAAGTAAACAGACGACTGATTAGAGACACACACTCCTCACCCTCAATCTACTCACACCCTCGGAACCAAAGATATTTTAGAAGGAACAATAGAAACTGGGGAAACAGCAAAGAAAACTTCCAGCGGAAACCGTACAAAATGAAAATCTCCCGATAGTACGAAACGAAAGAGTTTCAAAGGAATAAAAAAGGAGAGGAAGAACCGACACTTTACTGCCACATTAACGGCGGGAACTCGCAACTAGCCGTAGACACAGGCTCGGAAGTAACGTTGCTGTTGAGGTCTCTAGTGAACCGAATAGGGAAAATAACCCGAATAACAAACAGAAAAGAAATACCATTCTGAAGTGTTACCGGACATCAAATCTACCCGCATGGGAAAGGCGAATTCCAGTTCGACATAGGTCCACTACAATTCAACTTCACATGCTATGTAGTCGACGATCGAATCACCTATTCATTCGACGGACTAATGGGAAGAGACTTAATAACAGACTTAAATTTTGGAATAAATTTAGCGGATGAAACGATAATATTTCCGGATGGAAGAGGAATAAGCTTTCGAGAATCTTACGAACCTCGAAAGGAAGATACACAACTTCCCCTAAAAAGAATTTCTACCGACCTGAAAACTGTTTGGGTGGTTTGATTCTGAGAAAGGAGAGAAGAAGGAAAGAAACGGAACAAACAGCGACTACCCCAACCCCACAAAACTCAACTCAACCAAACTCAACCCCAAACCGGGATAGAACCCAGGATCAAACAAACAATCTTCCCCTCTCAAATTAACGAACTTTCAACTTCTCCGATAAAAGAAAGACCTTCTTTACGTAAAATTACCCCGCCGACTTCAGAAACAAGAAACAATTCGGGAATTGAAGCGAATCAAAATCAACCGAACACAACTCAGTCAATAGAAAAACATCCAGACCCCAATCCGATAAAACGTCTCAATTACTTACAAAAAATTATAACAATTATTTTCCTTATGATAATGACCATTTTAAGTGTTCCATTTTTACCCGCAATCCTTTTTCCTAAACAATGAACAACAACATTAGAGCAAGGAACACGAAACAACACATCAACCCCAAAACAATATTCATGGCGAAGTCGCATACCTGTTAGAAGCCCAGTTTCACTCTTGCAAGCAAACAAACAAAAAACAAAAGAAAGAAAAAGGTAAAAACCCGAGAGAGAGCCATGATCACAATGAATTGTAAAACTTACAACTTAATCACGACGTGTCAATAACTTCCGCAACGGAAATAATACTGTGACGCGATATAGAAAAAAAACGAGAGAGAGCCGGAACAACTTTGTTAACTCATCTTTAAAGAAAAAAAATCCAGCTTGCTCGTCGAGAACAAGCTCGATTTTAGAAAGTCCACGGTGATGTGAGGGCCAGGATTTAAGAGGGCCGAGATTTGAATAGTTATATTATTTTTTGTTCATTCATTTACGTTTTGTTTCAAACCAAACCGATTTTTTTAAAGTTAGGGTTAACACAAAAAGGGAAAAACAACCGACAAATTTTCTCATAAAAATCTCTCATAAAACCTCCATTCCCACGACAATACTTCCCTGTAGAAGATGAGTTAACTGTTGTGTCATAAGTTTGTCACTTCGCCCACCATTGGTCAAAGAAGATAATCACCTGTGACGTACATGGGGAAATCTCGAAAAGAGAGCCCCCATATAAAAGACAAGTAGGATGACGACACAAGGGGGAGAAAAGTTATTTTCTATACTGTGTGTGTGTGTGTGTGGATTACCCGCCTCTCGTCGCCGTCTTCAACAGACTTTGAACTTTGACTGATTTGAACTTTGGACTATATTCCGAACCCAGGAGAACAAGAAACTACATCCACGGTTTAACTCGAGGTATTTATTCTACTCGCAATGATATGTAAGCTCTCTCTTGCTATTCGACTATTCCAAACTTGCGGTTAGGATCACGACTAATTTATAATTTGCCCGCTACTTATGAACTATACGGATGGAACCCCCGAGAGGGATTTGTATTCCAAGAATTTACTATGAAAAAAATGTATACTAATAAATGGGTATTTTGTTAACGAACTTGGATTGGTGTGCATTTCTTCCGACATTTTCCACTCCATACTGAACCCGAAGTCCTCGACGAGATCGCTCATGATAATTTCCCCATCAAATTGACCGCGTATCTATCTGCGATAAATTGATAGATTGGTGTCAGATCCTGACGGGTGAAAGAATCTAATGATCCTTTCCCCTAACCCTTTTTCTCCCATCCTTTAGACAAGCGAGACCGGACCTCAAGTCTTGAGTCGAGTAAGAGGTAGGAGAGTGAAGAACTCGTAAACATCCTACCCCCGATTAGTCTAACAACTCTCAAACAACAGCTAATTTCTGAAGGAGGAGTAATCTGATAAAAAATGATATGACACCATTTTTTATCAGAACTGTTGAATCTCTTAAACTTATTCAGATACTTTTATATTCTAAAATCCCATTTGTGAGACAATGTTCTAATATTCTAATACCTCCTTTCCAGAAAGGACCAAAGAGAGCTTTTTTCTGTCTGTTTGGTTTAATAAGCATTTACATTGTATTATATATATATAAATCAGTTGGTTAATGTGATGACAAAATGAAACATTATTAATTCTATAATTCTAGAACAATATCAAATTAATGATGATAAATTAAGCAAAGAGTAATAAATAAAACACACAAAAAAAGTATTAATGGCTAAATTATTATAAAAATTATAATTTTGTTGAGAATAAGAATAAGAAATGATTTTGTAACATAAGTTTGTTATTAATCTTGAATAAACATAATGTATATATTACAATTTGTAGTTACAGATTATTTCTAAAAGTATTACATGTTACAAAGATATTACATGATTGAAAAGTTAATTTATAATATATTTTTTTAACTTTTAGTAAAATAATTTATTAACTATTTGTAATATATTTTTAAATTATATTTTTCAGAAATTACATAGAAAATACAGGAAAGATATCAAAAGTAAACAGATAATATGTGAAGTTTGCATTTGTTGCAATGACTTTAAAGGTATGAGAAAATAAATTTTTTAACTGTATTTGATTTATTATTGATTATGTAAATCTTTAATTTGAATAATATTTTAAAAAATTACAATTATACCAGATAATGAAATGAAAGTAGAAGTTGCAAATAATACAAGGAATTTGTACTTTCAGTATCACTGAACTCCTCAATGAAATTTTTTGAGTACTAATTTTGTTTGTTCCTCCTGTATATGTTGAATATACTGGGTGATCAAAGAAAACACTTACTTGTGAGAAGTATAGTGAAGAGTTTGTTTGGTAAGGCCACCAAAAAATGTACGGTAGACCCCCCTATAATGCGTAGATATGTTCCACGTTATAAGAATTTCACATTGTAGGAATCCTTAAATACATGAGCCAATTACAGCCTGACACGTGTGAAGTTTACGGACTACGGCTGTTTGAAAGGTTTTCTTCCATAAAATTAATCAATTCTAGACTAATTTGACTCAACATTTCCAAAACACGTGTAATTTTTTGGGAATAATCCATATAAACTATGCTATAAACAAAAAATTGTAGGATTACTTACCGAGTGTGCACCATTTGACGTCGCCATTGCTTAAACTTGTTTTCGTCGTGGAGCAGCGCACCAAATGGCAGCCGCAATTTCTGATAAGTTATTTTTTTGTGAAAAATTCGTTGAACTTTGGAGACATCATTAATATAAATTAATTTTTATGGCCATTGAATAAGAAATGTTTCTTTCACAAGAAATGTATAAAATTACAGTGCTGTATTAGACTTATGGTACCTAATTTACATACTGTACAGACAATAGTAAACTCAACTTAACCGCCTAAACTCTCTGTAGTATGGCGCTAGGTGGCGGAAAGTATATATATATATATATATATATATATAGCTANTACAGTACCGAATTTATATATAATTAATATATAATTATATGTACAGTACCTAATTTATATATAATTTATATATAATACTGTACAGACGATAATAAACTCAATTTACCTGCCTAAACTCTCCGTAGCGTGGCGCTGGACGGCGGAAAGTAGTTTGGCTGCTCGTCCACTATTGGTCCAGATTCGATTAATCCTGTCATGATACGAGTTGGCGACAATGTTTTACAAGTCCCTTTTAGTGTCCTTATACGAATACTGTCGCAATTTTTTTGCCATGTTATAGGAATCTCCATTATAGGAACCCATGTTATAGGGGGGTCTACTGTATTTTAATGAAAACCAGAAAATGGATCAAATTGAGACATGTAATAGGCCATGTGTATCCTTAGGCACTATGCTGTACCCTCTTGTAATATATAATTACATATATTAAACCTATTATAACTTAATTAGTTCTTGGAAAGACAATATTAAGTGAACTGTTTTAAATCAAACGCTGATTTTTCATAAATTTACTGCCATAAATTAAGATTCTATTTTTCAAAATATGAAGCATGTTCAGAAAGTAAGTGTACTGTGACCATAATGGGCTGTGGTATTTTGTTTTTTTGAGGGTTGGCAACACTAAGTGGTAGAGAGAGATCTCCTGACAGAGTGAGCATCACAGGAACATGGTAGTACGTAAACTCACATAGTAGTGTCCAGTTGTGTGAAAGATGTTGGTAAGAAATCCCACCAAGTGCGAGCCACGTGCTGTCATCCACTTCCTACTCACGGAAGGAATAACATCTACCAAAATTTTTTTGTGAATCAAAACAGTTTATGGTGAAGGTGATATGAACAGAGCGAGTGTGTTTAAGTGGTATAGGAAGTTTAGTGGAGGCAGAACAAATGTTCATGATGAACAGAGGAGTGGAAGACCTTCCATTTTGACTGATGAGTTGCTGCAAAAAATCGAGGAAACTGTTTGTGAAGACCGCCGATTGACAGTGAATGAAATTTCTGTGATGTTTCCACAACTCTCCAGAACTATCTTAATACGAGAAACTCACGAACACTGGCAGGAGAGTTCTTTGAGGAGGGCATAAAGAAACTTGTGCCATGGCTCACCACATGCATTGAACAGAATGGCAATTATGTGGAAAAATAGTCAACAAGTGTATCAGCAATATCCTGTAATTTTTTTCAAATACACTTTTTCTAAAAAAATATAAAAATCTAGTTCACTTACTTTCTGAACATGCCTTGTATATTTTTAATTACCTAAAACTACACAAAGATGGCTAACCAAAGAAAAAATATGGCATTTGTGATAGAATTTTTATACCAACTATAAAAGTGCCCACAAGTGGAGTCTACTGTGTTTCATTAATTTTATATATCCATTAAGAATATTGAGATTTGGTTTCTTATATATATATTTTTTATTTTATTTTCTAGATGAAATTTTAATGTTCATTTTGTTACATTACACCTCAATATCATGCCTACTAAACAACAGTTAGATAAAGCTGCTTGGGAATGGGCTGAAAAATTTGAACCATCTGAATTAACTCAACAGCATATTGAAACAGCATACAGGGTAAAATTAAAACCATGTAAACCAAATTCCTGCAGGTATATATTTTAGAATGTAATATTTTATTAAGTTATTAGGGAAAAAAAAATCAGTTTTTGCATTTTTTAGCATTGAATATGGCAGATATTTCTTGAATATAACACAAACAAAAATTTGAATATATTAGAATGATGATTATCTGAATCTTAGTTATTCAAATTGCCATTTAACTAAATCACTGCAACTGAGTATTCAAGCTTATTTGAGGTATATGATAATGACAACTGAAATGGAAATAATGACAGTTTACACTGTCATTATTTCCATTTCAGTTGTCATTATCATATGTCAACATTTAGTGTTATGTTTTGTTTCATTTTCAAACTCATTCTACTTTTATGGTTGTTAAAATATTTATCATGTCAAATAAACTGAAATATGTTGACTTATAATGATGGCCAGAATGGAAGTAATTTATTGAAAAAGAGTAGGTTGAGAAGAAAATTACCAAAACTGATTTTTATCATTCTGGTAGTACATTACAATAATGTACTTTATTGATATGAATATTTTACTATCTTTCCCTTAATCCTAACATCCAAATTTTTGATTTTCTTGAATATGATCAATTTGACACTTACTGTCCTATCATATTATGTATATAATATCATAAGGGAAGATTATATATAAAAAGACAAAATTTATGTGGGAACAAACTTTAAAAAATTTAAATAAAATTATTGAAAGAACAAAGTTATAATTTTCTTAACTTAATGAATACAGTTTTTTAATTACAAAAGATAACATTTTAATAAAAGTGTAATATAATTAACATTAAAAGATACAAAAAGCACTTTTGTTGAGTTAGTTCTGGCTTCTTCATTTCTTTGTCATCTGATTAAAAAAATCAAATGACAAAGAATTGTTTGACTTAAAAAACTGATAAAGCAGGCATTTTTTGTATATTTTAATACTAATTACATTACAAGTTTTTATTAAAATGTTGCTTTTTATATTTTAAAGTGCATTCATAAGTACTATACAATATAAAGGACAAACTTCATTCTAGTGATAATTTTTCAATGGCTACAGTTTTCTGATATTTTTACATTTAAATTTTTGAAAGCTTGTTCCTATTTCTTTATTTTATTGTTTATATATAATCTTTCCTGTTGATATACTGTATACATAATATGATAGAATTACTCAATCTTTCTATATTTGTATCTCTTCAAGTAATATCTGCTCTACTTAATTTTAGAAAATGGATGAAACATTAACTTTTGAATATTTTATTTAATATATATTATTATTACTTTTATTTATATAGTAATAATTATTTTATCAGACGAAATTGCAAAGGAAATCCACATTGTCTGTATGGTTTGGGAGAAAGAAGTTGGTTGCAAGAAATTGCCGATGAAGATTGGCATGAAATAGATGATCCAAATTCTGAACGAAGACCGAAAGTATTTAATGTTTTTTAAAAATTTCTTTTTAAATATTATAAAATGCTAATATAAAATTTATATCTGTGTGTGTATGTATATATTTATATATATATTTTTTTATATTATTTCAAGGATTCTTTTGTTGGTTTAAAAAATCTAGGAGCAACTTGCTATGTCAACAGCTTTCTTCAGGTATTTGAAAATTTAAAAACTTTTGTAATTGGAGAATTGTTTTGCATTAAATTAAATTATAAGTTTTTTTGATATTTAATATTTTCTCACTTAACTCACTTAAATTTTATATTTAAAATGGAAGTTGTTATTTAAATTTGCACATTGGCAGTTAAATTGTGTCTATTAATAATAATTTTTTGATGTGATACAACAGAATAGTGGATTATTTAAGGCAACCAAAAGAAGTACTGTTATATTGTATTCTTACATAATGATGTCAAGTTTTGTTTATTTTTATGACTACTCTCAAAAAATAAGTCATATGTATCAAATGTGTGTAAAAAAGTTTTTACTGTAATGTTTGCAGTTTGCATTTTGCAGGATTTTATGTTTTTCCAGAATGATATTAAAGGAAAGTAATATGCAAACTGTAATAGTTAAAATTGCATAGTGATTGATTTAAAACAGGATTTGTAAGGATAATGCACTCTGATGTGTGTAAAAGACCCGAATCATTTACAAGTTGAAAAACTGAATCCTTTGTGGTTTCTGGACATAATCAACAATAATTTTTAAAATTACATATTAAAACCTTAAATAAAATGCATAAAAATAGATATGGTAAATTAATAATTAGGTTTTTTTTTTGGTGTTATAATTATGTGCTTTTGGGATATATGCTAATTTATTTTTGTTTTTTTCATATAATTACTATAGAGTGATCAATTGAATATTTATTTGTGGTATATCATCCACTGTAATTACAAAAGGAAAAATTACATTTTATGTAAGCAATATTCTATATATTACAGGTATGGTATCATAATCCAGCTTTTAGAAAGGCAATTTATCAGTGGAAAGCAGATGACGATCCTCAAGAAATAGAGGCAAAAATGAAATGTAATTATATTAATTAGTCATTAAAACAAATGAAATAAAGTATTTATTAGATATTAATGATTTTATTAATTTTTAAGGTGCTGAAACAAAAAGTGAATCAACTTCTTATAATCCTTCTTCTTGCATTGGTCATTTGCAATTAATATTTTCTTTTCTTCAATTTAGTGTAAGAAGGTAAATTAATTTTAAATTAGTTTTATATACAGAAATAACAAATATTGAAATATTCATATATTTAAAAGTTACATCGATCCTTCACAATTTATAAACTATTTGGGCTTGAATGCAACTCAACAGCAAGTATGAATTTTTTTTTTAATTTTATGTTTAGCCAAGTTAAATTATATTTATTAAAATATTTCTTTCATAATGTAGGATGCCCAAGAATTCAGTAAATTATTTATATCATTATTAGAAGGCAAACTTTCATATCAGAGTAATCCTGCTGTAAGCAATATTGTGCAAGAACAGTATAGTGGAGAATATGCCTATATCACTAAGTATGAATCTGTTAAAGCAATTTAAAGACTCATACTTCTTACTGAATTGATAAACTGCTTGTTACAGGTGTCGAAATTGCTTGAACGAATCGACATATCCTTCTTTATTTTATGAACTTGATCTAAATATTAAAGGACATAAAGACATCTATTCATGTCTTGATGAATTTTTAAAGGTAAAGTAGCAAAATTTACTCAAATAGAAGTATGTATGTGTTTTTTTTTTATTAGGGGATTGATGCTATTAAATTTTGTGATCAAAGGTCAAGGGAGTGGGGAGATAATGGGAGTTGTATGTATCTCTGGTAGTGTCGGACTTAATGATGATTTTACTTATTATTAGCATTTACAATTTTTTTATAAAACCCATCTCCCTCAAAATTAAGTTTTTTGTCATTTTATAATAGTTAAAAATATATAAAATTTTTTAATAAAATATGATAATAGATGGCACCTCCAAAATTTTAAATGTTACTGGGAAAGTTGAGCAACTCGTTGCTAGTTTATTTTTTAGACGGCTTAACTATATTTGTTTCAAATTACAATTTTATTTAAATTTTATTATGGATGTGTTAAAAATTTTAATTAAGTATTCTAAGGCAAAATAATAAGTTAATGTATATATTATTAATAAATAAGAAACTTTTGTTGCTTTTAATATTGTAAGTTCAATATATTTTTGAATCTTAAATTATTTACTTACAATTAAATGTTTTCTAATTCAATGGAATTGATTTTGAATCAACTTTTATGTTTAGAGTAGTTTGTTCTTTTATTCAAAGTTGATGTTAGAATGAAAGATTATTATAAACATTTAAATTTTCAGTTAAAAAGATAGATGGTGCATTCTCAATATAAAAATACAGAAGAAACTAAGTTGTCTTCCTTTCCATCCTGTCCAATCCCAAGAACAAAGTTGGACAGGACAAAAAGGAAGACAACTTAGTTTCTTTATTTTTATATTTAAACTTTCATTCAAATGAATCACAAAATTGTTTAAAATACATTCATTTATAATTGTTTATCCCACATAAGGTAGTATGATGTATTTTGAGATATATTTGAAAGAGAAGAATCCAAAAGCACAAGGAAATATTTTGATTTATGATGATTGATTTTTACTTTATTATTTTTTTTAATTTTGAATAAGTGTAGTGTTACTAAATAGAATTAATAAATGAGTACTTTATGTGGTGGTCAAAAATAAACTGAACTTTTAATATAGCTTTATTATGTTAATAGTATAAATATTTACAGAAAATCCTGTTTAAAAGTAAGCAGTTTCTATAGCTACACATTTCTGCCAATGTTTATATCATTTGTGAAAACAGTCCTAGAAGAGCATTTGTTTCTGCAGCTTCTGTATGCCTTTATCAGATATTCCTGGTCAAATTTTTTCAACTTCTTATCTCTTGCCATCAAAGACTTCTATTTGTTTCCTAAAATGAAAGAAAAATTGAAAATTTTTAGACTTCAATCACAACAGAAATATGCTTTGACAAGTGCTATAGATATAGGAAGAAGCATGTAATTACAGTAATTTAGTAGTAATAAAGTAGTATAGTGTACGAATTTATATGTTGTGAAATGTGCCAAACCTATGCCTATGCCAAAATTTGGTTTATTTTTGACTCTGTTATTGTCTATATATCTAAGCCAATTTTAATAAGTAGATCTCTGAATGCCAGATTTTTTTCAAACTATGCTAGAAATTTTTAATGAGCAAGCTTTGCTGTCAATGAAACTATTTAATTTGGCCTAAAGATAGGTAATTAGGCAATAATCTAGTTATTAATATTAATAATAATAATAATAATAATAATAATAATGTTTATTGATTTAAATTTAAATTTCTTACAATGGGGACTATTTGATTAAATCATGTTAATAAATGTACATACAATCCATAAAATAAATTAACGGAGAAATTCCAAAGATTTAGAGAAAAAGGAAAAAAACTTAAATAAGGTGATTTTTGACATGACCTCGTTCTTCAAAAAATCACATCTGAACTCGTCTCCTAATATAGCACTTTTTAGTTGATATGTCACCTGACAGGATTCAAACAAATGAGTCAGAAGATTTCCTTCCTCTTTAGCACCACAATAACTACAGCACCCTTCACTGAATATATTTATTCTATAGCCTTTAAACAAAATCCGAAATTTATTTAATCTGAGTTGCATAATGAGACTTTTTGTGAGAAAATTAGTCTCACAATTCAAGTAACTTGCTGTACACCAGACCAAGCGTGATTCAAACAGATTAACTCGTTTAGCTGATATGGAAGACATATCCCAGTTCCACAACTGATCTGACTTAGTTTGAATTAGTGCATTTAAATGGGTTCTCAACAAAGAAGCTGAATGAGATAAAAATAAAAAGGAATAACCCAAGCCATCAAAAATATTTTTAACTGAAGCTGGCCAACTTTTCTTACCAGGTTTAACTGCTGTTAGCAATAGATTATATGTTATTCGACGCAAATCACATGAGGGTAACTCCATGACTTTTGACCAGAACAAAACAATATCCTTAACAAATTTCAGTTCCAAAGGAGGTCTTCCCAATTCAAGACGAACTGCAGAACTTGAAACTGAACGTTCTATTTTAAAAAGTCTCTTAAAATATTTCATCTGTACTTTTTCTATTTTAGACAGAAATTCCAAACCCCATACAGGGAATAAATAAGACATCCTGGAACGAATAAAAGCATCAAAAAGCCTAAACATACTTCTCATAGAGCTTAGCCTCATACGTTTTTGTAGAGTAAGAATGTAGCCTGTCTTTTTCTGTATATCTTCGACCATCAAGTTAAAATGATGACTAAATGCACCTGAAGAAGAAAAATGTATTCCTAAGTATTTAATATATGTAACAAATTCAATTTCAGTGTTATTCACAAATATCTTATCAGATTTCAGTAATCTACCTCCATTGCGAAAAACCATTCCCTTTGTTTTTTGTAAGTTAACTGTGAGGTCATTTCTTTCTGCATAATTAATCAGCAAAGATAGTTTTCGCTGTAAACCCGTCTTTGAATCTGCCAACAAAATTACATCATCTGCATACATTAGACAATGCAGGTCGACAGAATCTCCAAGTGCTAAACCCGAAATTTTTGAAGTAGCAAACAATTGCGGTAAATCGTTAATAAATAATATAAACAACAGAGGACTTAAAGGCTCACCCTGTGGCAAGCCTCCACCAGAAATAACACCCTTAGTAGCTGTCGAGTTGCCGCTCACATGATACCTTGTATTACAAAATAAGTTTTTAAGTAGCTTAATAAACGAAGTTGAAAGTCCTAATGAATATAACTTTCCCCACAAAATATTAAGATTGATTTTATCAAACGCCTTTTCCAGGTCCACAAATATCGAATAAATTTTACGTCTTTTCCTTGACAGAACATACTGTATTAACCCGTTAATTAATATTAATAATTGTATTAATTTCATAATTAAATTTAATACTTTAGAATATTTATAAAAAACAAGCAACTTAAAGCAGAACTTAAACCTATAACTTCTGCTTACTGTGCAGATGCATTACCAGTTATTCTACATAGACTTCTGTTTGATCTTTGATTCCAGAACTGTTCATTTGAACCATGTCAATCATCTTGCCAACTGGCCTGTATAGTTATGTAGTTGATGGCTAATCATCTATGCTTAGACTAAATTACTTAGTTTTACTGATTAAAATCTAGTCTGAATATAGCTAAAAAACTGATATTATATATATATATATATGTGGTACTGTGAAAGACCGAAATTAGAGAATGTTGATATTCTCTAGTGAATGTCGACACACAAAAAATACATCAGTGAAAGACTGAATATTTGGTTATATTATTATACATTTGAACAATTGCCAGTGTATGTCGACAAGCACAGACAATCTTTGGTGGAGGTTGAAATGACACCAGAGAAGCTGATGTGAACAGAGAGTCTGTTGCCAAATTCTTTGCTGTTTCCTTTTGCTCAAATTGGTGATACCATTCAAATACAAGTCCTTGATGTCAACTATGGTCCTTTAGATGCCTGAAATGTGTTGGCAGTTGTTGTTGGAATAGAAGACTCTGACTTTTATAAATTAGCAAACAAAAATGGTACCCTCAAGCAGCTTTATACCCATAATCAGTTCGTAATTTGTAAAGAAAAGTTACTTCCCTTAGAAGAGATTTCTTCTCAAGAAATATCACTGAGAAGCAGCTGCAGCTAATTTGAAAAGTGGAGGTCAAGGCTATACATTCTGTCATTGCAAAAAGAAGTGTTCCATGAATAAATGCAGTTGTAAAAGCAAGGGACTCTTATGCAATTCAAAGTGTCATAACAGTTTAAGTTGCTGCAATAAATAAGATTGTATAATGTTAATCACATAATTTATGTGTAAGTTTATTGTTGTATTATTTTCTTTAATGATTTAAAATGTACTGTTCGTTTTAGGTTCAACAGTTTATTTACATGCGCTGTTACTTAAGTTTTCTCCTATTTTGACATATTAAAAAGTTGCATTTTTGTCTTAAAATGTAATAAAAATATTTTTATTCAACATTCAGCATGCTCTGATGATGATGAATGTTGAATGATAATGAATGACTGATATAAGTGAGAAATAATGATATTGAGTAAAAAATTCATACGTACACGAAATGACTGTGTGAATGCTGAAGAATATTTACATTTGCCAATATCAATTATTCACAGTAACATATATATATATATATATAATGGAACCTCTATATTCGTCATTAATTGGTTCCTAAGGACCTAACAAATATGGAATATGACAAATATAGAAACAATTTTTCTCATAATAAATAACTGGTATTCAATTAATCCATTCCCATCCTGAAAAAATAAAGGTACAAGAAGAAAAATTATGTTGTTTGTAAAACTTTATCTTTATTGTACTAAATAAATACAGTATAGTGGTAGAAGGGGAATAACAGTATTATTAATATAGTATATTAATAGTATAGTATTATTGTTTAGAAGAAGACATATCAATTAAAACATTAGGCTATTCCAATTATGATCATCGGGTCTGTTTTGCCGATGATTCAGTAGCACTCGATTTAATAAAGAACTTGTCCAGTGTTATGTGTTTTTGTCGCTTTTTAAAACTTTTCTGAAGTAGGCAATTACATTATCATTGAATGTATTTGTATTTTGGTTGACTATAACAACATTTGGGTGCCACTTTGAAGTGATTGGAACTTGGTTTCTCATGTTGATTACTTTTCAGTAACTTAACAACACACATGGTGACCGCACAAAGCAGAATGATTAATACAGCTAACTGATCAGCGCGGGCGTGCAATTGTAGTAACACTTCCAGTGTTGGCAATGACAACGAATACAGAAAATACTGACAAATATGGAAAAATAAAAAAAGTCATCAAAATGTGACAAATATTGAATATTACAAATATAGAGGTTCCACTGTATATTATATTTAATTCAAAAATTAATAAAAATTATAGGTAATTTCTGAGAATTTTAAATTAAATATTAATTTTATTTAATTATTAAAACAGTATTAAATATATAATGTTTTTTTACATAAAAAATCTAGCAATTTTATTATTTTAGGAAGAAGAGCTTGATGGAAGCAATCAATATTACTGCAGCTATTGCCAAAATAAACAGAATGCAACGCGTGCCATAAGACTATTACGTTTGCCTAAACTTCTCAACTTACAGCTACTAAGATTTGTGTTTGACCGTCAAACGGGTTGTAAAAAAAAACTTAATTCCTATATACAATTCTGTGAAGTTTTGGATCTGAGTAAATATGTACAAAAACCAGGTAAATAATTTTCTTTACTGTAATAAAAGATTACTTTTAGTTTTTGTACAAATAATGAAGACTTTATTCTCTCTTAGAAAACTCTGTATTATATGACCTTTACGCTGTACTGATTCACCAAGGACCTAGTGCGTATTCTGGCCACTATGTGGCTCACATTCAAGATAGGATATCTGGTGCTTGGTTTAAATTCAATGATGAAACAGTTGAAAGAATGGAAGGAAAGAAACTTCAACTTGGTACAGAAGAAAATTTAACAGGTACAGCAATAAGAATTTAAAAGAATTTTCTATTAAGTTAAACTAGAAATTTTTAATTTCAGATAATTCAACTAAAACTAATCCTAAAGCACCTAAATTAACGAAAGGAAGCCATGCTTCAAACAATGCTTACATGTTAGTCTATCGATTACGAGATGATAATTATAAAGGTAAACATAATTTGTATGAATTGCTTTTCTTACTTTAAGCAATAATAAGATCAAGTCACTTTTAACATACCTTTTAACATATTTTGTCCCATTAACTCTAAATATTTCTTCCAAGTTCATTGTAAATTAATTTGGATCAAATTTTTTTTTCATTCAGTTTAAATTATGTAGTATGAGAAAGTTGCAACAGCATAAAAATTATTTTGAAATAAATATTAAAAAAAGAAATCCACAAATGTCCAGTTAGGCCTTGTAATTAAAAGAATCACCTGTATTATGAGTAAAATGTGTTTATATGGTCATTGTTGTTATGGCCAAAAATTATCATTTATATGACCATTACTTAGCCATATAGATGAGTATTTTTGATTATAATTAAAATAAAAATAAATTAAAGATAAAAAATAAATGATTTTTATTTTAATGATTTTTACTATTTTAATAAAAGCAAACTAAAAATTAAGCAGTCAAACTGATGGCTTGACCCCACTAGTTTATTACTATTTATTTACTGTAATATTACTGTTTGTAGAATTTGTAATTACTGCATTTGACATATAAGTTATTATTTTTTCACTTAAGTTGACTTGCTATTTTAACATTGAGTCAAAATTGACTTGTAAAAAAATGTCTAGTGAAACTGATTTTTTTCATTTTTATGCATTTTGATGGATATGAAATCTGTATCTAACACATGGACTCTTTAGTGCCTGGGGAAAAAATTGAAACTGAAGAATTAAGTGATTTTGTCTCATCACAGCTGTTTATTATATGAAACAATACTAGATAATTTATGGCAATTGCCAAAACTAATTACACTCCATTAGGTTGTTATTTCCATTACTTTTTACTAAATATCCTCTTGACAACATTATTAACTATCATTGAAAGTTAATAATGTTGAAAGTTCAAAATAAATTTAAAATGTTTTGTTTCTATATTTATTTGAAAAGGATTTGGTTTTTATATTTATAGTTAAAAATTTTGATATTAAATTTATATTTAAACTAGGGGCTTTGTCCCTGCTTTCTTCAAAAACTTTATGATGATTTGTTGATTCCTGATGCTGCTATTTCTATTTTTATTTCCCTTTTTTATGTATATAACATCTCTATGACATCTTGCTGCACACATATATAAGTGGGGGGAGCTGGTGATCAAGCAGAACTGAGTTGTTAGTCTATAAAAGTGAGAAAGGCTGAATTACGATTTTTTAGTGAAAGGTTTCTATACAAAGTCCTGGTCCTATTCTCTCAATGATTTCAAAATGATCTGCAGACTGCCACAAGTAGTGTCATTGGGTGATGGTGAGTGTGTGTCTGTGAATGTTGATATTTGGTGGTGGTCTCTGACAGGAACTGGCTGTTGCCCTACATGATTTAGGGCTGTGGCCCATAGATAAACAGATGTGGGAAGACTGTGCAGTCCATGGTATATATACCAGATACAGTAGAGTGTCGATTATCCGAATCAATTGGGGACTGGAGTTGTTCGGAAGATCAATGTTTTGGATAACCGATTATGTACGAAAAAATATATTAATTTATCCCATCTTGACATTTTTCTCCCTTGCGTGTCAGTTTCAAAAATCAGTTTCCCAATATATATTTTTATTTCTAGTGTTTTTTATATTTTTTTGCACTTCTTACATTCTGGAGAAAGAGCAAAATATTTTTTATATTTGTCCTTTCTTCAGAATGTTTGTTGACACAATGAGCAAAACATTTTCTAATTTGTATGAATATACAGTAAAACCTGTCTAGGGCGACCACCCACGGTTCCTTCAAAAAGTGGTCAATTTTAGACAGGTGGTCGTCCAATACAGGTGGTCCTGTAATAACGTATTTCCGTATGTATTTTATGCACTTTTTAGCCATTTCTACTAAACAAAATTTGAGATGAGCAAAAATAAGTGAATTTTTTTAACAATAGGGCTATAATGGTATTGTATTTTATTCTTATCGGATAACCTGATTTACAGGAGTCATCATGATATTATAAGACAGATTTAATACCAATATTTTAAAGATTAATACAATACTTGCATTTTTTCGATTATAATGCACACTTTGTTTTTTCCGACTTAATTAATTTGACTCGGTTCTTTTCGTTCGCTCCTCAGTTACATGTATTATGTCATCGATATACAAGCGCGTCCTATCTCTCCATCACTTTGCTTTTGGTTTTCGTTAGTTTAATCTTATTTTAACTTTAAAAATACTGTATTTTTTTAATATTTAATATTTTCTTAATTAATTAAGTACAATAAGAAAAATTATTAATTAATAATAAAATGATTTTATTATTTTTTCTCATTATACGATTTCATTACAATCGCGGAATCGAAAAAGGAAGTAAAACTGATTTTTGCATTAATGCGTTTATTGTTTTTTGAATATTTTGCCTGTGAAAATTACTTGGATATTATTCTTCTAAAAATATTGTGGAAATAAGGTAGGTTGATACAGAAACTATTTATCGCACATGTACTGTATATGAGCTTCAAAATAAATAAATAAATAAAAATAGATTTTATCAAACAATGAGATCAGCCGATTAATTGTATTGTGTACAATATTTTACACCCCCAAGGAAAATACTGTAGGTCTACGGTAAAATCAATTTCGTTTTCCCAGTTAAACTTCACCGCTAATTGCTGTTGTGATAACTTTAATACAATCTTCTAACGACAGCACTTTGCATTTCTTTTGTTTTTCAGACATTTTCCAACAAACTGAAATGAATTTCCTTTGTTGCTAGACTAATTTATTAACACCTGCACCTAATTTCAAGGCTGGGAGAAGTGCCTGGGATGGGTTCAAACAAGAGTTTAGACTAATTCATTATATTAGGAGGGGTAAACATTGTTGAGATGGGTTCTTAGAATAGTTTAGACCAGATACATTTGTGAAAGTGGTCACTTATTACAGGTGTTGTATGTTGTTACGGACCAAAAATCGATGCCTGTGGTTGCGTTAAATGGGTGGTCATTTAATACAGGTAACTTATACGAAGACTCTATGGATAAACTATTCGGTGCCAGAAATTTTTGCCCATTTTGACAGGTTCCTGTTGAATGCATGTGGTCGCCTAAGCAGTTTTCACTGTACTTATTGACAAGTTATGCACCCAGATAGGATTGTCTGATTACTGCAAAACCTGACATACAGCTATGTTGCAGACAGATATGTAAATGATTGCAGTTGTGCAGTTGTGATCTGATTGCATGTCAGATAATGCCACTAGAGTGCTTTAAAATTGGTACTCCAATATTCTATGAAATGGCTCATATAAGCTTACTATTCAGAAATTTTAAATGTACTTGTTGCTTGGAGATCTTCAGCCATCAGGCATGCCTGTATAACACAGATAAATTATGCACAGCTGATGGAGTTTGAGAAAGGCCATATCATCAGGCTGAGGGAAACGGGGTGGTTATTTTGCTGATTGCCTGTCAATTGGGCCATTCTGTCTGTGAGGAGGGGAGGTGTTAGAGGCAGTGAATATATAAGGGTACATATACACAGTGGGCAGGCTCTGGGCAACAGCCCATTAGGAGAGGAATATGTGCTTGTCTCATGGTTGTTTGATCATGAGATGAGCACATATAGCTGGCTGGAATGGTGTACTACTTGTCCACCATTCAGAGACAGGTGGAAGAAATCTTGCTACAGAACCTTGTCTTTTTCCATGTCATTGATAGATGACTAGTAGTAGAAAATTTGCATATACAATGACTATTGTATGTCCTGCTATTAACCCCTGGCATTGTTGACTTTGTCTGCAGTGGGGTGATGATAGAAAAGCATGGATTGCTAAGAAATAGAAGCATATTTTCTTTAGTAAAATATTCCAGTTCTGTTTGGGAATGAACAAATGCTGTATTAGAATGTGCAGCAAACTGACCTCTCTGCTGTCATACAGGTCCAGGGAATCATCATATGACAGTAGTGATATAAGGGATATTGATGGCACAGTAGTACATCATGAAATCCTGCATCTTTATGTATTATCTTTAGTGACAGGGCTACAAACATCTGTTTTACAGCAAGATAATGCTTAGCTGCTTACAGCTAGTTTTCCAAGAGTGTGTCTGTTATGTTGCCACACTTCCTTGGCCTGCTGTGTCTCCAGATTTGTCATCTATCAAGCATTTGTTGAACTAGAAGGATGCCAGCATCAACCATCTATGAATATGAGAGATCTGGAGTGACAAATTTGTAGACAGATCTGTCATAGAGTGGCATGTAGTACCTGTATGCCTCTATGCTAGGCTGTATTATTGCCTGTATTCAGGCAAGGTCCAAAGTACTGAAGGTTGCTTTAAATTGTACTGTTGTTCTACAGGAAATTGCCCCTTTACTATTGTATTGTAATTGTTTATGACTATCATTATTATGTTTGCATTAATAAACTTTTATTTGATTCCATTGTTTTGTGTATCTTTTTCAATTAATGAATGTATTATTAAATTAGATAAAGTCTTTGAGATTAAAATAATAATTTTAACAATAACTATAATTGTTTTCAGAGTTTTATCAGTAGTTGTATTATAACAGATAATAATTTTTCATTGTAACAAAGTAAAGACATACTTATAGAACTTATAGAACAATGATTCCCAAACTTTTTTGATCCACTGCCCCCTTTGTTCCATAAAGTTATACCCAATGCCTCCTAACCCATTTTCTCTTGTGTGAGAAAGGATTGGAAAAATTCTTATGAAAACTTTTCTATGAATCTCAAACTTTGTGCCCTTACTGTACATTGTTCTCAACATCTGGAAACCATTAAACGCAATGTTTCCTCTTATCAGCTTAACAGAGGAAAGGGAACGGCTTTCAGTGACCCCAATTTTGCCTTTAGTCACTGTTCAATACCCTGCCTCCAGCGCCCCTAGATTTACTCATCGCCCACAAGGGGGCATTATTGCCCACTTTGAGAAACACTGTTATAGAACATATAATAGACAAATAATAGAAATAATAAACACACAATTTTGGAGTTGATTGAAATTCTGTATTTTATGTTATATTTACATATAATTGTTTACAGAATATCCAGCAGACACTTCTGAAGAGTGGGATCTACCAGAGTATTTGCAAGAAGCTGTAGTTGAAGATAATAGCAAATTTGAAGAATGGGTTGCTGATTTGGCTGTTATGAGGGTAAGTATTAGTTATTTGTGAAGTTTTAACTAAAAAAAATAACTTAAATTTTTCCTACATATTTTGAAACATGAAAAGATTTATTTATGCATCTGATTGAACAATCAAATACATAAATAAATTAATTGAAATAATACAACCTTAAAAAATATTTTCTTCTGAATAAAATAAATATTATTCTTACATTTATAAAAATAAGAATATTTATTTTATGAATTATTATTTATATTGATACAACAATATAATATATCAAAAATAAATGGTCTTGATGCTTTTCCTGTTCTTTATTAAATCATAATTTAAAAAAATATACAGTAGAGCATTGTTTATCCGCAGGTCGGTTATCCGAAAGAATTCCAGTCGACAAATTTAAATTTTCACCAGTGCTGTGGCGCTGTAATCTTTGGCTATGTCTTCGGCTACTCAAATATTTTACGTTTTTGATCTAAATTAACATCTGAAGTATAATTTTTTATTGTTTTTATATTTTTCAATAAATTTATTTTGTTTGTACAAAATAAAAACATAATTTTTAACGATACAATAGTCTTCGCTAGGCTTAACATCGACGAAAAGTCAACGTGAAGAGACATGCAACGGAGAAAAATTTCAACACGGGATAAATTAATATATTTTTTCGTACATAATTGGTTATCCGAAAAATAAGTTATCCGAACAACCCCAGTCCCCAATTGATTCAGATAAACGACGCTCTACTGTATAAACTGAAGACTAAATATGAACGAAAGTTTGAAGTTGTCTTATTAATTTTTTTTTTCTTTTCTGTTTATAAATAAAATAAAACATTGACTCTGCTAATGTAACACATTTTAAAAATTTCTTTAAAATTGTGTGCAGTAGAGGAATAAAGAATTTTTAAAATGTGTTAGATTTGTCATTCGGTGTGATAAACCCTTACATAAGATAGCCTTTATAGGTATGTAGCCAATCTTACCCATTTTCACTGGATGCAAAAACTAGGTCCTTCTTTCTGAGGCTAATTAGAGAATTTTTAGATGCGTCTAAAATTATGTTAGATTTTCTGCAAAAATGCAAAAAACTGCATACAAAATAGTACTGTAGAAGCCAAGTTCTTTGGGTAATCCTTAACCCTCTTCCTCTTTCTTGCAGGTGGAATTTCTAAAAATCCCTTCTTAGTGTGCATTCTCGTGGTATACCCTAATTGTGTACCAAACTTTAACTTTCAACTCCTAACCATTTGGGTTTTATTATCATCATCAACCCATCTCGGTTATAAGATTAATCATTATTATCATATTTTAAAATGAAATTGAAAATTTGAATGTTGTTGAATTGTTGGAAGCTAAATTGATTGATTGTGAATTTATTCATAAAAAATTAAAAAAAAGTAATGATTTATCAATAAGAAATGATTTACAATTTATAATTAAATAATTTCAAGTTCTATTTAGTGAAATTGTCAGTTTATATCTTATAGTTTAGTTGAATCTTTACAATATACAAATTCCAAAAATCAAATAAGAGCATCTTTAATTAATTAAAGAAGCCTCATTTAAGTAAAAGACAAATTATTCTTTACATGATATAGTAAAAATTGATAATAATAATAATAATAATGTTTTTTATTTACTTATAAAAGTTTTCTTTTGAACTTCTTAAGAAAACATTTTAATTTTCTAGGAACAAAATGTAATGACAGGTAAAGCAAGACAAATGGAAATAAGATCTTTATATGAAATTCTTCCAGTAAAAGAAGGTAATTTTATTATAATAACTATACAAGTGTTTTAGTTTAAATGACAGTTTATATTTTAAAACTTAACATAGGTATGCCTTATGAGTGGATCAATACAGATTGGTTAGGAAAATGGCTCACCAGTGACACAGGAAATATCTTGCCCATTGACAATTCTCAGTATTTCTGTGTGCATGGAAAGTAAGAATTCTAATTTCTAACTTAATTTTATTAATTATAATGATGAAAATTATATGCTACTTTTAAAATAGGCTACATCCAGACCAAGTTACAAAAATGAAATGTATTAGTTTGGAGGCAGTAAGAATTTTTTAAATTTATATTACTTAAAATTGTTTAATATAATAACTATTATTTAAGTAAATTTTTTTGATGACGTAGGCTGAAAAAATTTATGAGAAATATGGAGGAGGCCCAAGATTTAGGTATTAAAATTTTTGAACAATTTCCATTTGGTTATTTCAATTTAACTAATTTATTCATTTTTATTTTTCAGTAACTTATCTCTCTGTAGAAATTGTGTTGAAATGAGATGTAAGTTACTTCGACTGAAAGCCAAGATACAAGAAGAAAGCAAAATACTTACAAATCTCGTAAAGGCAAAAATTTCTGAGTATGTTTTTGTTATATGAAATATGTTATAATTAAACAAAATTTTAAACAATAATCAAAACTTTCAGTAAGATTTCCAAAGCAAAGGAAGTTTTACAAACTTCTGTTTATGAACTGTAGAAATATATTTTCTTTTTTAAATTTTACAAGGAATAAAATCTGTTGTTCAGATACTACTTTCTGAGAAAATACTGTCTGTACAATAATAAATTCAGAAAAGTAAGAANAAATCTAAGAAACACTAAAACTATAACATTTAAATCGTAACTGTGGTGTTTATATTGCAATATTTCCAATTTCATTAAAATAATGATAATTTTATTAACTCAGAATTTTTTAACTCAATTCCTTCTCTCCCTTCCAATTCAGGTTATTGAGTGTTAACTGTAATTAGAAATAAATTTAAATTAAATTAAATAATTTAGAATATTCTAGAAGAAAATATTGACCAGAATGGGATTTGAATCTACATATTCTGCATGGTATGCAGTAGATCAGTGGTTCTCAACCTTTTTTGTTGATGTACCCATTAGTTGTTTCTCAAATACCCCTTATATTTTTGTATGTAAATTTTATAATTACTGTGTTGATATAAACAGCCCTTATAACTGAGCGCCATAAAAAAACTCTAACTAACTATAACTTAAAAGTGAATTACTTATTTTACATAAATAATAATANTAAAAAATTACATAAAATATTTATTTGTCTCATGTGAATTTTTTAAACATTACATATCATGCGTATAATCTTTCAGCAAATAATATGTATTTGAATTAAATACAAAACGGAACATTTTCAGCCTCTTAGGGGCCTGCATCAAGTGTCAAACTTTACAGAACATTAGAGATTCTAATTTTATTCTAATTCTACAGAACATCAGATATTTTAATTCTGTAGAGTTTGATGCTTGATGCAGGCTCCTAAAAGAGGCCGAAAATGTTCCGTTTTGTATTTAATTCAAATACATATTTGCTGAAAGAGTGTATACATGGTATGTAGTGTTTAATTTATCTTGTTCCAGTTGTTAGACTTTTATGTCGTTTGAATTTTTTTTTTAAGGACTATTTTCAAAATTTTAGTGTGTCTGTAAGATGTTGGCTTTGATTTAGTTTATTACTTTAAGATAAATCCTTTTGATTCTATGCTACAACAGCCTGGTTTTTACAGATGCTAATAATTTCTGAGATTACAACTGTAAAAAATGTTATTTCCAAAGGATTCTGTGATGTGTGGTGGCAGCTGGAGTGTTGACAATGCTACATTTTCTCTGTTGAATTTTCACGACAAGAAATTGTCTATCAGTGCTAGTCTCTCAACTTCCAGTCAATTCTGGCAAAATGGGCCTTTCAGTATGAAGTGTTGCTTGATACTTTCATTCAGTTGTGTCAAAGCATGCCATTGCTCCAGTTTGCAAAAATTTTGTCATTCAATTATTTAGAAATCAGAAATAGTGTGAAACTTGCAATATATTTTACTAATGTATTGTGATATTATCAAATTCTGTATTTATTCTTTTTTAAGAGAAAATTGTTTGTATAAATTATTAAAATGATATTTTTTCAGTTTAATATGGAAATTTGAAATATTTTTTATTATTAAACTGGAAGAAGTGTATAAAAAAAGTTAATGTTTGATGATGATAACTATTTAAAATAACTTTTCTCATACAATGAATAATTAAATAGTTTCTATAAATATATTTTAGTGAAGAAAATGCCTATTGGATAGGAAAATGTTCTCTTCGAAGTTGGAGAAGAATGGTTTTGGATCAGTATGAACATGATGATTTGGAGAAAACTAAAACTGAAAATACTTCTGAAATTTTTGATAATAATGAACATTTACTAGAATGTAAGTAATAATAAAATAATTGTGTATGTATAGTTTCATCAGAATATGAAGTGTTTATTTAAATTTCAGCTGGAAATAATGATGACCCTTCCATTACACTTCAGGATGAAACTGATGATGAAGTTCCATTAGGATTTAATGAAGATCTCTTATGTGAACACAGTATGATGGATTAATGTTCTTAATAAATAAATATTATAACTTTCATTTAGAGAATAATAATTTTTCTCAAAAGATTAATTAAATTTTATAAAATTTTAACTTTTAGATAATTTGTCAGTTGACGGAAACACTAGAAAATTAATTCCAGAGAAAGCTTGGAAAATATTTAAATATTATTTTCCTTTTGCTCCTGAATTTTCAAGGAATAGAGATCCTTGTTCTTTATGCTTGGTTAGTTACATATTTATTATAAAAAATTGCAGTGAACTGTCTAAATTCTGGATAATTGATATACAAAATTATTTAAAAGAGAGCCATTTTTTTAATTATTGTTTTCTTATCATGAATAAAATTCTTATACATTTATTCATAATTTCAAGTAACAATACATAATGATGTAAATGTACTGATTACTGCTTATATAACCACCACCACCACCACCTTTTTCAATACATTCTGATTATCATATACAAACAAAGATGTTGACCATATTGATATCTGGTTATTGTATTTGATGAATGAATAATTTTACAATAAAAAGTAGAAACCAAAATTGAACTTAATAATTTATTTAAAAAAAACCCAACATTCTTCTCTTCCATATTTACCAGATTTTAGATTTTCACTGTAAAATTTATTTTACTAATTTTTCTAAACATAATAATTTAAATTTGAGAAATATATAATATTCTAGATTAATAAATTGTGTAAGTTAAATAAAAATAAATTAAATATTACTATTTATTTAACAGTTTATTTGCTCATTTTTCTGCCAGTTATATGAAAAATATATTGAGAGGTTTAGCACAAATTATGTTTTTACCTTTATTATTATTATGTTGTGAATGTCATGCTCAACTGATACTGATGCCAAGTGCTATGCTGGACTAAAGCCAAGGCATTGCAACCAAAACAAAACAAAAATTTAAATAAGTGTGTCAGTGTATGTGTCTGTATTCAGGAATTTCTTAACAATATGACATGTACTCAATATAGTGGCCTTCTGTAGTGTGATGTATGTGTTTCTATTCAACTGTAATGTGTAATGTCCCAGGCTTTTGTGTAGTGTGTGCAGTATGACACTTGTAGAGGAGAGAATGACAGGTATAATAAGCACCCTATCCATTCTCCAAAGATGTCTTATTTCTTGGGCGAGTTCTATATACTTGCTGATTTTTTCAGTGTACGTGTTTTGTATATTGTGAGTGTTTGGAATGGATATATGTGATTTTATTGTGTTTGTCAATGAGTGTGATTTCTGGTCTGTTGGGGTAAATTGTTTTATCTGTGATTATGGCTCTGTCATAGTACATTTTGGGCATGTTGTTTTCCAATACTGTCTGTGGAATGTATTTGTTGTACAGCTCATGGATGTCTAATAATTTGTGTTTGTTTGCAAGCTCTTGGTGTATTATATTTGCTTGATTATGTCTGTGTAAATAATCTGTCTGTGCCAAGAGCTTGCAACGAGAAGTAATGTGTTGTATAGTTTCTGTCATGATGTGACATTTTCTGCATGTCTTTCATTGTGAGTGTTGTATCTTTGAGTTGTGTTTATATGTATTTTCTGTAGTTTTTAGTATTTATGACCTGATGCTATATGGCAATCAGGAACTCTTCCATCTTCCCAAATAGGCATCCCCAAGCTAACCAGCTATTTGATTAGTTTTGTCAACAAAATCCTAGGCCAGGTCGTAGGGATGCCTATTATGAAGTACCTTTTTAGCCCATGATTATTTAATGATGTCTGTGCTTTTTATATGTTGTGAGTGTAAATTTAATGTGTGTTATTTAAGTCTGCTAGAGTTTGCTCTATGTAACTGTGATGTTTCTTTATTATTTTTTTTATTATATTACTGTTATTACTCTTATTATTATTATAATATTCTGTATAATTTGTTTCAGTTAATTTTATGACAATAACATGCTGTCAAATCTCAATAATGCACTTTCTTAAAATAGTGTTATCTTTGTAAAGTGCAATTGAATATTTGTAATGGATTTTTTGTATAAATACTAAATAGAGAATCCTTAAGCATAAATGAATGATTGAAAGTATACTTCTTCATTGCAAATGCCATTATCACTAATCCTGTGACTTCCAAACTCTCAAACTTGTATGTAGATGTAATTACTATTGTACTCATTCTCATTGTTTGAATAACTTAAGTTTAGTGCCTCACTTGATTAAGACTTAGTATGTACTAAGGTAACACCAACTCGTATCTCTAAGCCTTTTACCAGTGCACATATTATCTCACTGTCTATCAGTTACAAATGTTTTCAAACCGTTACAGTTCTTCAGGTACCGATCCCCTAACAGAATGCAGTTCAACGATGTTACAAAATATGATGTCCCGACCCGATGATGCCACTACGGACTTGCACGTTATGCATGGCATGCTCTATCTTAGCGATTTATCTATTAGGGCCTGCCAGGCTGTCGATAGAGCGATTTTGTCCTTGTAGTTAATGCAATAACGTCCTTCACTCGTATTTATGCATATGTATATCGCCTCCAGCCATCTGAGGTGGTTTGTGTGGTGGGTGATATGAATGACCTTTGCTTACGAGAATGCGGGTTCTATGTCAGGGTCTGACGAGTATATCGCAAGAGCTGTGTTGGTTCTTTCATGGTTGATATCTGCTTTATGCTCTTTGATCTGGGTTATTAGGGGCGTTTAGTTGATCCTATGTAGATCATGTTTCTATCACACCTGTGATCAATGACAGGGATGGTGTAGACGCCGGGGAGCTTATTTCAGTCTGGGGTGTCCTTTCCATTCCTTAACAAATCAAAAATTGTAGCGCATCTTCTAAATGTAATATGGATATTCTTTTTCTTAACTATCTCCTTGTATAAGGATTTAAGTACTGGATTGTATGTGATAGGGATGTTGCTACTAGGAGTATCGTCGGAGAGTTGGTGACAGTTTGCTTCCTGCTGCATTTTTGCGTTTAGTTTGTATATTAGCCCGTGGTATCCGTGCTGTTTGGCTATATCCTCTATGCATTTCATTTCGGACCAGAGTGCCATTTGGGACGAGAAGTGCGTATGTGCCCTCCTGATCAAGGCTTTGAACGCTGCGACTTTGTATTGTGGAGGGTCACATGACCCTGCTGGTATGTATAAACTATCTGAGGTCGGTTTGCGGTAAATGGCTGTGTGGACGGTTGCACTTTCGATCGTCATGTTAATGTCCAGGAAGTGTGCCTAAGATCCCATTACAGATTTCTCAGAATTATCAAATTTTAGGAATGGCAATTATGTGCAGCATAATTATGCATGAAAATCTCATAATCAGCAGAAAATTACCACCTTATGTGTGTGATTGCAGGTTAAAATAAAGATCCTGTATCAATAGGTTTAAGTAATTTTGAGTTTTCCATTGATTGCACCAATGCAACTCAGAAAAATTGTTCAAAACTCATTGCAACTTCCTTCTATTTCTCTATAGTCATTTCTGGCATGTAAATTGTCTTTAATTTATCACAAAGTATAATGAACACTTTCTGGATTATATTTGAGATAAGGGACTTCTCAAGACAATGTCCATAGTTTAAATCAGAAAAGAACAACTGAAGTCAAACAACTGGAAAAAACAAAACACATATGGATTATAAATTCTGAAAGATATTTCTGATTTTTTAAAAATTAATAATACATTTTTTAGATTTAAATTTTCTGCTAAAATCAGGGCTGTGGAGTCGCGTAAAAATCTACCAACTCCGACTTTTCCTTACCATCCGACTCCGACTCCAGCTAAAACACCAAAACTCCATGACTCCGACTCCGACACCGATTCCACAGCCCTGGCAGGGCTGTGGAATCGGTGTCGTGTAAAAGTCTACTGACTCCGACTCTGACTCCAACTTTTCCTTACCATCCGATCCGACTCTGGCTAAAACACCAAAACTCCACGACTCCGACTCCGACTCCACAGCCCTGGCTAAAATGGAAAAGCTTAAGGGATAACTATACAAGAGAACGGAAAAAGCAGAAAAATCTTCCATTGGGATTGGGGGCAAGAAACACAAACATCTATGTTTATTTCAAGAGGTTGCAGTGTCTAAAAAGGTTTGTCACTAATAAAGAAATGACTACTAATATTGGTGATGATGTAATGGAAACATTGTCAGATAAAAATTTTGATATTACAATAGAACCAGGTAAGAGGAGGCAAGTTGGATTCCCCAAAAATGATTAAATTCAATTGACCAACAATTTTTAGATACTTTAGAAAAGATTTATCATCAACAGCAACATTAGAACAATTAAATGATCAAGATGACAAACTATTTTGTATGTTACTATACAGTCGACCCCCCTATAACATAGAGATACGTTTCATTCTCTAGGAATCCGATTTCTTACGAATCCTTCCAATCACAACCCGACACGTGTCAAGTTTACGGACTACAGCTGTTTGAAAGATTTTCTTCCATAAAATTAATCGATTCTAGACTANTGCAATCAGCATCCAGAATGTGCATATATGTAATAAATTTCTTTTCTGAAACAGATGGATTTATTATAAATAAATTCATATCAAATATAAATTTAATGCTGAAGTAATATTTTCAACTAGTGATAGTTTAACTAGTGATGTTTGATGCTACAGGAGTGATTTGTGTCAACAGATTTTATAAAAAGAATTTAAGATTGTACAAAATTAAACTGATGCTAAAATTATGACCTGTTGCATCCTACAAATTATGCATGGGAATTAAGTATTTAGCATGATTGTAAACAATTCATTAATCATTTGTTTTTGAATGATTGACAAAACTAAGCCAATTGTTTTTATCATATTCAACAGAATCAGACAATTTTGGTAATTTCTACAGGAATTTATTTTCATAACTTTTTATTTTACTCTTATAATTGAATGATTGTCAAAATGGAGAGTAGGTTGCTGAAAATTTATCACAAAATTTATTCTGTTAGAAGTAAAAATTTCTGTTATAATTATATCGAATATGTAAATTTATAATTACATGTTTTAGATTTTATAAAAATGTTTTAGCCAGTTATAAAAAAATTAAAATATGAGAAAATGAAACACAGAGTTTCAGTTTTATTTTCAACAGTCATAAAATTGAAAGTGCACTTTTCTGGAATACTGTGAAATAAGTAAGGAAGCCTTTTTCCCTGGCCTGATGTATATGCTAGGCAGCATACCATCAGGTGCATAAAGCATTGTTTTAATTTTGCTCTATAATTTTTATTAATTTTATTTTTATTGATATCAACAGAAAAGAATCAAAAACTTACAATTTCTCCTATATTATATTTCTTTCTATAAAACAAATCCTTTGAGTGCAATTTTCCAATCAACTAGGTATGATTTAAATTCAAAGATTACTTAGAAAGCAAATGCACTCAAAAATTTATTTGTGCTGATTGTGTTTATGTATATCTGGGAATCAAATTAATGAAATCACAAACAGGAATGATGACAATGAAAGTTTTGAAGATGAAAAGGATGAAAGTATTGTTTCAATGACTCCAAATTTTTTTAATGCAAATAGCTGATTTTTGTATGCAAATAAAATTAATAATAAAAGGTTGAACTGTATTTGGTTTTAATTTTCAAAATATAATTATTTCAAAATTGGGAATTGATTTATACAACAACAACAGAAATGTGATATTTGATCCAAGAATGTAAAATGCTAAAAGATTGAATTTCAAAATAGTAATTTATGTAATTCAAGCAAAACAATTAGTTTTTGCATTTCATAAATTATATTAATTTCAGTATTTTTGTTTTATCAATAATTGTAATACGGAAGACAAATTACATCTTTTCAGACTGGCAAGGACTAAAGGGGTACTAAAGTAAAAATTCTTGACATTTATCTTAACTTCTTTTAATTACATAGCATTAATTTTAGTTATTAAATGAATGATACAACTAATAATATGCTCATGTAATCAAGAAATTTTTTCCTGACATAAATCTATTAACACAGTCATAAACATCAAATTGGAAAAGAAATTCAAATCTGTAAGCAACTAAACAGTACTGCTTTAAACCATTTTCAATTGTTTCACTCTTGTTTATATTTAGCAGACACTTGTTATGATAAAAATAAATTATTTAATAACAGACTGGCTACATGTAAGTATTAACTATTAATAAAGTTGAAAACATGGCAACTTTGTGTTGTTTATTAATAATTCAATGTGAATAAAGTTTTATTTAGTTTTCTTAATTTAAGAAACAACTGTGTAGTAAACGTTTAGTTGTACTGAATTATTAATAAATGGCATCAGTCATTGTCATTGCAAGTAGTAGACTTTAGAGCATCAGTTTTATACAGCTGAATAGTAAGTATAAACTTTGGACTTTGTATAAATAAAGTCCACTATTTTTTTTTCTATCAAAATAATAAATCAGCATGTTTTAGCAATAAAATAAGAGTTAAAATTATTGGAGAATGTAAGAATATTAATAAATTTATTTTAATGATTATTTTTTTATTGTGTAACAAGCAATTAATTAAATTTAAATATTACTGTTCTAAATGTTTTTGGACTTTTATCTCCTTTTAGAGCATGATTTTTAAGATATTGATCAGAAGTTTATTTTTATAATAATATTTAACTGTATACAGTCAATGATTTACATTCTTTGGAATATGTGGCACAAGATCTTTAGTACTTACGCAAATTTTAATGATCATTATATTAATTATTATTTTCAAACAGAATATTTATCATTTGCATTTCAGTACTGAATTACTAAAAATTATCTACTTATTTTCAGCCTTTTATTATCAATTTTAAATTATTAAATGGGATTTGTAAATATTTTAAATTAAGTTGTACCACAGTGTTAATAAAACCTTTCATGAAAAAATATTTCTACATTTTTTCATGAATTCAAAAATATTTCTATCTATTTTTAAGTACAGTAGAGCATTGATTATCCGACCCCCGATTAATCGTTACCTTGGTTAACCGACCATGTTCTAGTCGGCAAATTCAAATGTCTGCTAGTGATGTGGCGCTACAATATTTGGCTATGTCTTGGCTACTTTAATATTATTTTTACGTGCTTTAGCTGGCAACACTGGATCAACCATGAAAGGAAGCCAGTATTTAAACGAGGCTTAATTTTCTAATTTTTAACGATACAATAGCGACGATTATTATTTAAAAAAATTTTTGTTAGGCT
>NW_019384485.1:350359-463592 GCF_000671375.1 Centruroides sculpturatus
ATATATAATTATATGTACAGTACCTAATTTATATATAATTTATATAATACTGTCCAGACGATAGAAATCTCTCCGTAGCGTGGCGCTATGGACGGCAGGAAAGTAGTTCGGCTGCCCGATGACGTTTGAGGTGTTTATAGGGAACTTTTACTATTTTTTACGGATACCGGTAGCAATTTTTTCGTAGTTTTATAGGAATCGTAATTATAGGGACCGTAATTATAGGGGGGTCGACTGTACAAGGAAATGAAATATTTGCCTGAAAACATCTATTTAATGACAAAAATTGAAATACAGTAGAGTCCTGCAAACTCAACATAATGTGGACTGAGAAGGTGACAAGTTACCAAAAATGGTGTGCTTTACAGATAGTGATGATGCTAATCTAAATAACAGAATTTTTGTGACGGTATTATATGCACAAATTTATATATGTATTAAATACATACCAATAATGACTATTTCTACTTGTAGTTAAATTTTAATTTTAAAAAACATATTGGTTTAAAGATGATGATGATATAAGATTGAAGGGGCACAATATTGATTTTACTTAATACTTTGATTATCAAGTAAAATCATAATTTTGTTGATATAAAAGTTAAAATATAAATATTATATTTTGTGCCCAAAATTACTTATTTGAATGACAGTTTTTTTGCAGTGTTTTTTGATGCTTTGATAATCATTGTACTTGATCTGTTGCTATAACGTTATTAAATATGATTTAATTCTGTGTTTTTTTCAAAGATTCAAGAAGCAGAAGACAAAGAAACTCGTGACCGGTATCGTTCCCTTGCTGTTGAACAGAAATCTCTTCTTCAGGAGCTATACTTGGATCGCAATAGACCAAACTGGCAAAAGTCAAATCTAGGACAAAAATTTTTTATAGTTTGTCATAACTTTGTTGAACAGTGGAGGAAATTTATCAAGTAGGATACATATATTTTTATAAATATCTATTTGAAATTACTACAAACTCAATTTATTTTTTAAAAAATTTAAAGAGAACCTGTTCGTAAAGAACCAGTAGGGGTGATATGAATGACCTTTGCTTACGAGAATGCGGGTTCTATGTCAGGGTCTGACGAGTATATCGCAAGAGCTGTGTTGGTTCTTTCATGGTTGATATCTGCTTTATGCTCTTTGATCTGGGTTATTAGGGGCGTTTAGTTGATCCTATGTAGATCATGTTTCTATCACACCTGTGATCAATGACAGGGATGGTGTAGACGCCGGGGAGCTTATTTCAGTCTGGGGTGTCCTTTCCATTCCTTAACAAATCAAAAATTGTAGCGCATCTTCTAAATGTAATATGGATATTCTTTTTCTTAACTATCTCCTTGTATAAGGATTTAAGTACTGGATTGTATGTGATAGGGATGTTGCTACTAGGAGTATCGTCGGAGAGTTGGTGACAGTTTGCTTCCTGCTGCATTTTTGCGTTTAGTTTGTATATTAGCCCGTGGTATCCGTGCTGTTTGGCTATATCCTCTATGCATTTCATTTCGGACCAGAGTGCCATTTGGGACGAGAAGTGCGTATGTGCCCTCCTGATCAAGGCTTTGAACGCTGCGACTTTGTATTGTGGAGGGTCACATGACCCTGCTGGTATGTATAAACTATCTGAGGTCGGTTTGCGGTAAATGGCTGTGTGGACGGTTGCACTTTCGATCGTCATGTTAATGTCCAGGAAGTGTGCCTAAGATCCCATTACAGATTTCTCAGAATTATCAAATTTTAGGAATGGCAATTATGTGCAGCATAATTATGCATGAAAATCTCATAATCAGCAGAAAATTACCACCTTATGTGTGTGATTGCAGGTTAAAATAAAGATCCTGTATCAATAGGTTTAAGTAATTTTGAGTTTTCCATTGATTGCACCAATGCAACTCAGAAAAATTGTTCAAAACTCATTGCAACTTCCTTCTATTTCTCTATAGTCATTTCTGGCATGTAAATTGTCTTTAATTTATCACAAAGTATAATGAACACTTTCTGGATTATATTTGAGATAAGGGACTTCTCAAGACAATGTCCATAGTTTAAATCAGAAAAGAACAACTGAAGTCAAACAACTGGAAAAAACAAAACACATATGGATTATAAATTCTGAAAGATATTTCTGATTTTTTAAAAATTAATAATACATTTTTTAGATTTAAATTTTCTGCTAAAATCAGGGCTGTGGAGTCGCGTAAAAATCTACCAACTCCGACTTTTCCTTACCATCCGACTCCGACTCCAGCTAAAACACCAAAACTCCATGACTCCGACTCCGACACCGATTCCACAGCCCTGGCAGGGCTGTGGAATCGGTGTCGTGTAAAAGTCTACTGACTCCGACTCTGACTCCAACTTTTCCTTACCATCCGATCCGACTCTGGCTAAAACACCAAAACTCCACGACTCCGACTCCGACTCCACAGCCCTGGCTAAAATGGAAAAGCTTAAGGGATAACTATACAAGAGAACGGAAAAAGCAGAAAAATCTTCCATTGGGATTGGGGGCAAGAAACACAAACATCTATGTTTATTTCAAGAGGTTGCAGTGTCTAAAAAGGTTTGTCACTAATAAAGAAATGACTACTAATATTGGTGATGATGTAATGGAAACATTGTCAGATAAAAATTTTGATATTACAATAGAACCAGGTAAGAGGAGGCAAGTTGGATTCCCCAAAAATGATTAAATTCAATTGACCAACAATTTTTAGATACTTTAGAAAAGATTTATCATCAACAGCAACATTAGAACAATTAAATGATCAAGATGACAAACTATTTTGTATGTTACTATACAGTCGACCCCCCTATAACATAGAGATACGTTTCATTCTCTAGGAATCCGATTTCTTACGAATCCTTCCAATCACAACCCGACACGTGTCAAGTTTACGGACTACAGCTGTTTGAAAGATTTTCTTCCANTTTGTTGTGATAAATCTTCAGCAATTTTTTCAAAATTTGGTTCCCACTTTGTTAAATAGAGATTATAATTGTATACTGACCTTGAAATTAATGGCTGCAAATTTATAATGTGCAAAACAATACATGAATCTTTCAATTTTTGTAACAAATGTAATGTCTAAATTTGCTAAATATCAATTAATGCGTGCATGCAGTGATACGCATTGCATGGTGGGGGTATGATCAAGGCCTCGTTATTCCTAATACCAGTAGTCCAGTAAAAACACAAAAAGCCCCAATCTTATTGAGCAATAATTATAGAATAGAAAAAAATTGTTTTTATTCTAAAATTAATGCTCGGTTAAACCATAATTTTACTAGACTACAGGTTCACTTGGCACTAATGGCACAGATAGACAGGCAAATCAAGTGGATAAACAAGTTGTTTAGACTGTTAAAAGGGAAATCGATGTTCACACTGGGATATTTTAAAGCAAGTTTTCGTTGTTTCTTGTTTTGTTTCTTGTGTTAATAATTTACAGCAAATTGATTAACTTATGCCATTTTATAATGAAAGTTAGAAGTACCCCTTTGATTTACACTCGTACCCCTAGGGTTGAGAACCACTGCAGTAGATAGTGGTCATACTATGCAGATACTTTACAAAACCACACTACCTGCATATCCATTCAATTGCCACAAGTGTAGTTGTTCCCAAGTATCAGTTAAATTAATATAAATTTCATATAATGTTTACATATATGAATAATAATATATTAAATATATATTATGCTTGACAAACAACTAAATGTATTATTTGAAGGATTGGAACAACATAAATTTGCACTAAAGAAGAATGGTAGCTTGAAAGCACTTACCAATACTGTGAATAAAATCATATATTTACTCTGTTAAAGCATTTTATTAAGTATATTTTGATTGAAAATTTTCAAATTTTGTACATTTTGTATCTGTGGATGTTATAGTAAATAACTGATATTAGACTTTAGATTTTGAACAAATAGCTCATTTTAATATAGTACAAACAGTTTATTTGCAAGAAGTACATTTTTGAAACTTTATATTGTCTTGTGTTTTGAGGCCTCTTAAACAAATCAAATATTTTTAAACAGATGTTTAGTTTGTTTAAAAGATAAGGTTATAATGAGCTATTATTCATGGAATAGGGAGTCTTACATTTAAATTAACACATGGCAATAACATTTAGCGAAGGATGCTAACTTTATGAAATATTCCTTGTTAAGTGTTAGCTACGTTGGAAATAAAATTCCTTGTTCTATGTATACCTTATTTTTCATAAAAACTAAATATTTGGATTTTATCAAAAGGATAATTATGAATGATAATGTTTTAAATATATTACTTGATTTTAATTACTGACAGTTGAATTCAAAGTCAGTTTTTTAATAGAAATTAAGAAAAATATTTAATTTTGAAGACATTTTTGAAGAACTTTATGAAGACATTTCAAAATTACTATAAGATATAGATTTATTATGATCTGAAAAATGAAAGAGAAGAATGATAGTTTAAAGACATCTTTTAAAATTAAATAGTTTAATTAAATTTTAGAACTCTTGGTTTTAATTAATCAGTACAATGTTTTATTTTATTTTTGAAGGTTGGAATTATTGTGGGAACATGAATGGAATATACTAAAAAGGCTTTTTAGAATAGATGTTGAAATAACTGCACAACGAAAAGAAGAACTTAATGGAAATTCCATTCTTGCAACTACTCCTGGTAATTTTATTATTTAAACATTTGATTTATATTGAAAAATATTACCTGTCTAAATTTATGAATATACTTATATTACATTTTTAGAACTGTGTCATTCATGTTATGCAAATAGACTTCAGTTAGAACAGCAGCAGTTACTGGATTTTACAAATGCAAAAATTTATGTCCGGCGGGTGTCAAAACTTGAAGAGGCAGAAATAAATGAACTCTTGGATAATAACTGTAATCCAGATAATAATGATCATAGAAATAATGATAGTGAGTTTGTACAAGTAAGCAAAATCAAAAAGGATATTAATTTAAGACTTATAATATGATAACATTTATAAAATATTGTCTTACTTATTCAGAATGTTAAAAAGAAGAAAACAGGTAATGAGACTGAAGCAGTTACTGCTGATTGGCAACCAAGAAGAAGCAACAGACGCAGAAAGTTGAGAGGAGAAAAAGAAATTATTGTATCTTCCAATCAAACTTTGAGAGATTTAAAATTAGAGGTGTGATTTTATAAGTTAAGTAAATATTGTAGCAGGTTAAAAAGTGTATGAAAATATTTTTATTTATTTTTGTTATTTTTCTTAGATAATGAAAGTATTTTCAGTAGCACCATATGATCAACATTTAACACTAAATGGACGTCCATTATTAAATAATCAAGCCACTCTAACTGATTTATGTGTATTTCCTGAAAGTTTGATATTATTAAGGGTATGTAATGAATGATGATGATACAAAATTTTAATGATGATTAATAATAAATTTATTTTAAGATATGTTTTTCATATCATTATAAAATTATACAAAGTGATCAAATAAAAGGAAAATTTATGAAAAGTAATGAGAAATTTGCCAATGTTTTGAGTCAGAAAAGTGTGGCTGTTCACATTGTTGTCAAACTCCTTGTGGTACTTCTCATAAGTTTTACTTTCATTTGATCACAAATCATTCAGTGTTACTTGAATTATCTAAATGCTGAGTTTTATGTTTTTTTTAGTGTTTTCTTTCTATTTTAATCTGTACTTTATATATTGGGTTATTGTAATTAAAGTAATAATGCTATTCAATGCTGTCTGTTTAGCAATCAAAATGCAACCAAATATAGTAGTATAATGGCCATTTCAAGACTTTCAGAACATTCTGTAAAAAACAAAATTAGTATCAAAACATAATACAGCATTTTTGACATTGTAAGAAGTTAACATTTTATTTATGTAAAATAGTCATTCAGTACAGAGGATACTGCTTTAATTTGGTTTATGTTCTGAAGGTGTAAAGCCTGAAGGCTATGAACAGTGTATTCAACAGTCACCCATAATTGATTATCTACAGTTCTTCTCAAAGTGTAGTATGATACTGTCTTTCAAAGCTGCCAAATTTGCAACATATCCTTAATAAAATACACTTTTCACTTGCCCCACAATAAAACTTTTTTTTTTTTTTTTGCAGTACCAAAATTGCCATAGTTGGTGAGTTTAGCAGTAATATTTTTTACAGAATATCTTCTGCATGTCCTGAAATGTCACTAACCAATTTAGTTGCACTTGGACTGTTAGATATCTATTCAGATAGAATGAATAGGGGTACTTTAATTACAGTTACACTGTATTTTTTTTTAATGTATTTTATATATTTTTTAAAAATTTGAATAACAATCCCTTTGAAATGCTTTATTAATTATTTAAATATGATAAGAATGCACTAAAAGTTTTACTGAATTTATATTGTGTTAGAATTCTTATTCTGTTTATATGAAAATTTCATGTTTAGTTAAATTGTGTTTTAATTTTTTTAATACAATATATGATTAGGCAATATCTACAATTCTAATAGATTTCTCTTAATATATTTCTCTAATATATTTCTCTTAATTTCTATATAATTTCTCTTTGTATATTGCCCAATACTGAATCAACACACAGTAAATCAAAGTTACATAACAAGATACAAAATAAAATTAAGTTTTTTTAAAAACATATATATGCAGATAAAGTGGATTATTAATATTAGAATGGTTTTATGACTGTTTAGTTGCAAAGATGTCTTGTCAAAACTGATAGGGACAATGTAAAATTCCGTACAATTCATTTATTCCAGATGGAATGAATGATCCTGAAATGTGTCTATGAACAGGGCTATTCAACAGCAATATATGAAATAAAGGTGTTTGACAAGGCAAGTGTTGTTTTGGACTAATCAGATCTCATAGGAAACTCAATAAATTAAATAATACAATGCATTTTCAGGATTGACTAATTATAAATATAGTGCTTAAGTCTTATGTCACATTCCTGTTTGCCTTATATTTGACAAATATTGAACTTTGATATCTTGAAGAACATAAAATATTTGACATTTTTGAGAATTCATATTTTTCTGGTAACTTACTGGTGGTCCTCTTTCTACTGACTATTTATTTTTTGATAAAATGTCTGCTTTCATTTGAACATTTTATGTTAGTGGGTAAGTCAGTGACCACTGTAGCTTTATGTTAACTGGTAATTTTATATTTAAAATGAAATATATTACTTTATTTCTTTTTAGAAAGTTAACAAGTATTTAAATAGATAATCAGATATTCAATCTATAATTCTTACAAATCCCATTGTTAGTGTTGCATCTTTAACAAAAAGCATTATCATATTAACTAAAGGTGTTTTCTAAAATAATTTTGTTAGAACAAAGTTATCACATATTGTATTCAATATAGTGGACCTCCCACTTACCAGTATCTCCTGTGCCATCTCCATTGTTTATATCATTAATGCTATCTATTGAAATTATTTTTTTTATTTAAATATCTCTACCTGTTTTAAAACGGAACAGATAATGATATGTTAAAAGAAAACAGGATGCAATAGAAAGTGTTATTAATATATATTATGGAGATAATTTATAATACATTGTTAACTAAATGGTTCACTGTGTCAAATACAATATGGGATATTTTTCAAGTTATAATACAGGATTGGGGATATTTTTAGAGAAACAATTGGTATTGTATTCTTTACAGTTTATATAAGGATTCTTTTCATTTTTTCAAAATTTTTTTTATTTTAATTAAAAAATTCATCCAAACAACAAGACTTGTTTGATATAACTATTACAGGATCAAATATTATTAACTAAAAATTAATAGAACTGGAATATCTGTATAATAAATAATAAACATCTTTAATTTTTTATCATATTTTCTATGTTATGAACTAATACTTTCAATATATCTTAATCTTATTTCAATAATCTTATTTTGTTACATCTTACTAAAATTATTTTCCTATTATAATAAATTCTAAGTTTTAAATTTTTCTGTCAATTATTTAATAAATACTTTTTCATTTAATTAAACTTAGTTTATTTTTTATAATTCTGTTCAACTTATATTCATTATTCTTATTTGAAGTATTGATTAAAATAAAAGTTTTTTCTGCTTTTCGTCAGTTAGATATTGGCTTCTTATATTCTAAATTATTTCAACAGCAGGAACTTTTATTTGTCAAACTATAAACCAATCACATACCTCAGGCTTAGAACAATGACCCTTTTATTATATTTCTTATATCAATAATACTGATATGCATTCAGGTTTTCTGAACTCCCCCTCAGTCACTGTAAAAAATGATTTTTTTCATGGTAATGTTTAACAAATTTTTTTTTTACAAATTCATTATTTTGCTCTTGAAATCTTTGTATCAAAGACATTACATTTTATCAATTTTTAAAAATTTTGAAAGTTATTAATTTTTATATTTAATTAAACTATTAAATGCTCTTGCAAAGTAAAACTTAAAATTTTCTTTTTATTCTATACTTTCTCATATAGACTTCATATAAATTATTTCAGAAGTTGAAAGTTATTTATTTAATGATTTTTAATATTAGGAAGAACATATTTCAGATTATTCTTGAATTACTTTTTTAATACTGAGATTCCTTCTGATGACATGGAAGGGTCAATGAAAAAAAAAGATTTGTGTGTTCATTTATGCCTATGATTCTAGAAGATATTGAATAATATCAGGATGAGTAGCATTGTTAGTTTGAATTTCTTCAGTATATCATCATTAAATTATCTTTGGAGGATTTTAGGATAATGAATGATATACAACATGAAGTAGTTTTAGAGTATGATTGTAATCTTTTTCACACACAATACCATGAGAAATTTTTCCAACGTATCATTTCTCCTATTTGAGTATTATTATTTGAATAAATTGACATTCATTTAAAACACGTTACTATTTAATGTATAATAAAACAAATGGATATTATAAATAGAAAAAAATATTATTTTAAGTCACAGATAAACATGCTATACATTTAGAATTGCTTAATTGCAGCTTTTCTTTATTATGTAATGGTTGATTAACTTTTGAAAATTACTCATTCTTAATTAATAACCTGTTTGCATTTGGAGACAGAGACATTTTTAACATATAAAGAATGACTTCAAGAAGATTGTTTTGTTTAACTTTCCTTCAATTATATAATCATATAGATTGATGGATGATGATTTAATGTATTATGTGAATATAAATGTCAACTAGCAATATTATTGTCCTACGTATAAATTGGATTTATTGTGATGCACTCATCCTTCTATATTAATCTTAGTTGTTCTTCCTGCTCTGTCATGAAGAACAATTATTAATTTCTATAGCCGCAAGTTTTCATTAATGATATTGGTAATGTTATCAATATGACAGATTTTTCAGACTTATTTTTGCTTAAATTGTAAATTTTCTCTTTTTGTAGTGTATAATGAATAATATATACCAAAATTTAATTTTGTAATTTATGATTATTTTAATACTTCTTACTTTTAAGTTAGTTTTATTATAAAAAATACACTTTATTTGTTGCATAAAAATTAAACTGATATAATTTGAATAATAAATAATTTTCATGTAGATGACAAAAACAAATAATAATAATTGTTGTGTAAACTACAATATTAACTTTTCTATTTTAGTTACTATAATATTATGATTTAAAATCATAATATAGTATAGTAGAATAGCATAACTTGTTAAACAATTAAACTTGTTAAAGTTCAAACAAATAAGACTTTATGTAAAAATCATGAATTAATAACAGATAATCATTATGAAATTTCATTTTATTTTAGATAGCCTATCTTATTATGCTGCTTAAATTATAATAATTGTCAAGAATTAAAAAAGGGAGGCAATTACTAATTCTTAGAAATTTGAATTACTGATTTTCTAAGAATTAATAGTTCAGTTTTATGAAAATTTCTACTAACAGAATTTGAAAACCAATAATTTAATTTATTTAATCAGTTGTAACTTTGAAATTGTTTGTCATTCCTCTACAATCTTCTGGTACTATAATTTAATTTTCCTTGGATCTTTCTTTTCTCTGATTTCTTCCTTTTCTTCTCATTTCAGGTTAGCTTTTCATCTGCATCTTCTGATTTACTATATTTCAAGCTCTGACATTTTCTGAGATTAATTTTTCAATCATTTCTGAAAAGATTTTTGGCATTTGGCAACATTTGTATTTGTAATTCTATTTGTAGAGATGAGATTAATGTAGAGATTAATTTTTCTGATTTAAATTATCATAATGGCTCATTGGTGATATTTGTTCATGAATTCTTTCAAATTCATATTGTTTGTTAATTAATTAATTTATTAATGTTTTAGAATAAGAGAATTTAACCTTACAATATTTTTGAAAAAATAAGTAAATATTGATTAAATTTTTTCATTCAATAGATTCAGTTTAGGTAGATTAATAGATTCACTATTTTTGTATAAAAGAGAAGTTTTGATATTGTAGAGTAGTTCCAACCATTTTGGACTCATGCACATCTGAACAATTATGCAAAGGTTGCAGCACATTTTAATAATAAATATGTAAAGACCATCTAACAGATTGCTTGCAGAACTCTACGATATCTTCTCTATGAAAGCTAATTGGTACTAACTTCTGAAATATAGTTGATAATTGTTTGTCATCAATGATTAGAAATACATTTTGTTATTTTTGACAAATGTAAATGTTGTGTTTAAGTTTTCAATTCATGTTGCACATAGAAAAGCTTTATGGCACATAACTAGCATATATGAAAGTTATGTGCTTTATGGCACATAACTTTCATATATGCTAGTTATGTGCCATATACTTTATATGTTATGTACCATATAGCTTTTTATATTTTATTTTCATAAAATTCTGAAAATTTTTGTAATAGAGAACAGCATTTATTTTTCTTTACATTCCAATTTTTGTAGTTGTTAGACATGTTTCTGAGGATAGACAAAACCAAATACGTTAGAATACATTATTTTTGTTTATTTACTTCAAATAAAGCACATTTCAATATTTTTACAGAATAATCAATTCATATAAAGTTTAAACTTAAATTTTACTAATTACAGAGCATTTTTTAATTTCATTTTTAATATTGTGATTACTTTTATTAATGATGTTATATATGAAGGAAGGAAACTTTCTAATAATTTTTCAAAACAATTTTAATTTTGAAATATCAAAGTTGTTTGAATAATAATAGGATTTATTCTAACAGCCTCCTATTGATCTGTGAAGTTAATGAATTTATTTTTATCTCACTTTCTTCATATTAAAGAGTACATTATGATTTTTTAATTGTCAATTATTGATGACTTTCTTCTAAAGAATTTTATGCTATAAATATATATAATATTTTATTAGTATTTTCCATTTATTGTACTGTTCATGCAGTAGTAACCACTGAACTTAGACCAGGCTGCAGTTAACATTCCATCCAATAGATAGGTTTAAAAAAAGTAGCTTTGAATCATTGCATGAATATTTTACATAATTTAAAACAAATATACAGTAATTAATCTCTATTTCCCCATCCTGCTGGGAAATGCAGGTTCTGTTTGGATATAGCTTTGCTATAGACAAAAGTAAACACTGTTGTAGAATGTTAATGTAATGCTCTGAAGCAAGTGTTCCATCAACAAATGTCAACTGACCCAGTTGTTTCAGAAATATGTAAAACATTCATGCAATGAATCAAAGATACTTTTTTTAAAACCTATCTATTGGATGGAATGTTAACTACAGCCTGGTCTAAGTTCAGTGGTGACTACTGTATTACATTATTGGAACATATTTATTTATGTATATTATAAATGGATAAAACAGAAGTTTTTCACTTAGACTGTACATATTCACTCACTACCTCTAAGTCACTACAGAAATATTTTACATACAGTTATGATGGTGGTGTACAATAATATTACAATAATGTCTGATAATGATATGATAAATGATAATGTCTGAATTATTGTAATGGTGGATAAATAAAGTTAGTAATTAATGTTGATAGGAATATTTTTGTTTTCTCTGATGATATAAATTTTTTTGAAAGTATTTTTAAGTATAGTTTTAAAATATTGCTTTGTGGAGTTTCAAGAAGTTTATATTATTAATATACAAGAATTATGAGCAAAATAAATTCATATTTGTCCTTAGATGACAAATTTGAATTGATCTTGATTATTAATTAGAACTTTTATAAATTAGTGAGGTCTCACTTCATTAATTGCAATGTGTCACTCAGATGATTGTATGGTAAAGTTATCTACTACTGTTTGAGGTTTGAGATTCAATAATTTTAATGTAATGGGTCCTGTACCTTTGTACCTATTGCACCTACTTAATTATAACATTAATTACATGTATAATAAAACTGATGCATCTCAATTTAGTTTTGTTAAATTGGATGAAATTGAACCAAAAGTTAATAATTTAGAATTTGTTGGAAAGTGTCAACTGTAATTCCCAATTTGTTTAAATAAGTAAATTGCTGTTATTCCTGAATAAGGTAAATTATTTGATAAGGTAGCCTGTTTGTTTTTATACTAAATTGCTTTATGATGGACACACTACAACAAAATAAGGTTCACCATATGATAAATATTCGGTTTATGATGGACTTATTATGATTACCGTTTACCAGACTATGTGGCTGAACATGGTGGTTAGATAAATCAGCTTTGTGCAACTATTTATCATTTGAAATATTTTCATAGAAAGTAAAGAAAATTACCCCATTGGCATTTTTTAAATCATATTTTAATATTTATTTACTTAATATTCTACATAAAACTAATGTGTTCATTGTAAAACTGACCCTTTTAGAGAGGAAAATAGCTTAATTTAATTGCAGATATCTCAAGTTTTGAGGTCTTGTAATGAATGAAGATATAAAAATAGTGTTTCTACACACATCTATGTGTATGTATGATAATATAATATATTATCATACATACAGTAAAGTAAAACTATATTTTTTTCTTTTTATCTTGAATAATGTATTTATCCTATCTTAATTTTTTGAGTTACTACATTATAGATAATGTTAATTTATTGATAAAACTTTACTTTAAACAAAATTAAAAGATTTAATAAAGTAATTAATTAAGAAAACATGAAAGATTAAAAAAAATACATGGATTACACACAAGTAATTATTAAAGATTTTTGCATCACAATCAATGAAGGATCTTAAGTAGTGAATTTCATGACTTTAAAGCCTGATAATACTACAAAATTATGACACATTAATAGAAATACCATAAATCATGTGATTTTGTAAATGTGTCAATAGAATTCAATATTGTTATTGAATTATTAGATTAGAAATTTTTCCTGTATTATATTTTGAATTATGATTAATAATTCAAATGTTTTAGAGAGCATTCAGAGTTTCTCTATACATTTTTTATCATCAATTTTATTTATACAAACAATAATATTTTATTGTTGTTTGATTTTATTATTCTTGTGTAATTTGTTAATTTTTTCAAATGCTTCCTTTGGATTTTCACACCAATATAAGAAACAAAACATATTTTATTCTTTTTATTTTTCTGAAAAGTTATATCTAAAGAGTTTAAATAGTTTTTGAATTTATTAAACAAATTTTTATTAGAATTTATAATTATTTATTTATTTATCATACAATTAAGAAAATGTCTGCAGGCAGTTAATTTCTACATTTCTTTTGACAATTATAACCACATTAAAAACTTAAAAGAGGGAGGAAATTAAACTAATGATAAAATTTTAACTTGTAATTAAATATGATTATTTATAAATAGATTTGCTTTCTGGAATAGAAATATTTGAATATTTATTTTTCAAGTAACAAATTTCCAACAGTTTATAAATTTTCAAATTGTCAACTTCAGTGCATTTTTTTCCTATCATGAGAACATGGCATGTTGCATGTGTGAATGTGTCTACATGTTCCTTTATATGGGTAACAGCACTAATAATGTAAACTATCAGTTTATCTTGTGTATCTGCCTTCATTACACTTCACTCTTCATCAAACACCATAAACAGAAATCTTAACAGGGTTAGATGGTGATCTTGGTGGCCAGATATTGTCACCAGCAAGACCAGTCCACTGATTAAGGAAAATGCAATCAAGATGTTGCTTCACATTTCTGGTAAAATCTTGGAAAGCTTTCAGGATAGAGCATATGTTTATATAAACTTTTTTGTTAACATAACCTGTCCTTTTATCTCTGGAATAGTGATATTTTCTGCTAGGACACCCTATATAGTTACAGAAATAAACTTCATAATGTTCATTTTATAACTACATAGACATAATGATGATTTATTGAGAGGTTGAAAGTACTTGTCAAATAAACATTTGTATTAGTAATCAAGGTTTGTTTTCAATTACTAAAATTTCTCTTATTAATTTCTGTTCTGTTCCATACATTCTATTCTATTTCTCCTCCTATCTTAATAGAGATAGCCTTAGATAAAGAAAAATAAATTATTTGGAAGGATGTGGCTTTATTGGAAGAAATAAGAGATGAGTAGAACAATGTGATGGCAGAAAAATTATGGATTTGGAAAAAAGTCGGGATATGGAAGTGATCAACATTAGAGATGGGGGATACATTATCAGTGGCTTGGAAGTGGGTGGTCAAGAAAAGGAGAAAGTTAAAAAAAAGAAGAAAAAAATCTTTAAATGAAAAATCTGCTTAACAGTTTGAAAATTTTTAAGAAACAAATAATAGAATTTAAAAGCTGGAAAATACAGTAGAATTCCTCAAGCACATGTTTTAAAACTAAAAGTTGTGGCTAAGAAGAAGCTCATGAAGGTGAGGCTTGAAAGTATTTGGACATTAGAGAGAACGAATAGTTTTTCAGGTTGGTCTCAAAAAAAGTAGTATGTTAGTTTAACTTTTGTCTGTTACTTCTATCCCATTTTGTTTCCTAATATTATGAATTCTGTTTCTTTTATATAAAAATTTTTTATGTAATTCTATCTACTATGTTAACAACAATTTGAGATTTTTCATTTAATAAATAGTTTCTAATCTTTTCCCACAAAAATAAATTTTGACACACAAACAAAATAGAATAGGTGGCTTGACTGCTACTTTTTTACTTATAACATTAGGTATCACATCAACAAACTGTATCTATTGAATACTTGACATCCTATGAATTTTAGATGTGTTCCTTTTTGTGGTCCGATGCCTTTGCAAGTTTGCTTGGTTTAATTAAAGTTAGTTTACATCAATGTTTTTCCTTTTTCTTGCTTAAAAAAAATAGTTAATCGGAATCTAGATTTTTGATTAAATTGCATTTTTTTGCATATTTATCTTATTTAAAGTGTTAAAATTAATCATTTTTTACTTTATAAATACAGTTCAGTGACCAATGTATATGAGTAATAAAGTTATTAGTTTTCTAATTTAGAAATTAAGTACAAGTTTAGTTAAAATGTTAAATGTTGCAACTATACACATTTAAACATTTTCTATTATCATTATTTACTATTAGATATTCTGTATAGTAATATAATATAACAATTATGTATTATAAAAAGATAATTTTATATTCTTATAAATACATTTAATTTTCTAATGTAGTTAAGAAAAAAAGAGTATTAAAATAATGCACCTTGTTCCAAGTATTAAATAACACTAAAAATAAATCAACTGTTTTTTGGGATTAAGATAAAAGTGAACAAACAAAATTGCATATTGAATTAATTGATGATAATTTATGATTATTTTAATTTTATAGTTTCTAATATTGTTTGTTTGAATTAATCACAAGAATGTCAAGCAATTAAAAATTGAAAATCTTTTTTGAAAATTGAATAAAGTCATGATGAATGAAAATGTTTAGATAAATGTTAAATTTAAAAAAAATTCAATAAAGCATTTATACAATAATTTTTTAAATACATTAGTTAAAAAAAAGATCTTAGGTACTTGTAAGAAATTTATCCATAACCCCTGAGTTTGAGAAATGAACATCATTTATAATGTGATTCTCATACTTTTCTAAGACTAGATTATCAGATGTATTAAGCAATCAAGTTAAATTTGAATATGAAACCTTGTTATTATACTAATTAATAAACAGAATTGCTGTTGTTTTATGTTTGATCCATATATCTATGCATTTTTACATACCTTTTCTTGACTATGAATATAATTAAGGAAGATATTTGGCTTTCAAGAAAGCAGAAAAATATAGATATTAAGAATCTTTGAAGAGGTAAATTTAATAATATAGTAAGTACCATTTATTGCAATCATGGATATTGTTATCGCATTTAATATTATAATTAGCAAGTCTCAAAATATATAATCTAAAATATACTAAAAAATTTTTGCTTACTATAATCAGAATTCAGTTATTGTTATCATTATTTTTGGGTAAATGAACATGTTTAAGTTGTCTTTTTATATTATCAGCTTAAATTTACTGAAGAAACTGATTAACACTGACATAACTCCTTCTAGTAACTCATATAAATCGGCACACACTTCAATATGTTGTAAGTTTCAATTAGTGTCTAAGTTATTGAGGTGTGTGCTGATTACATAAAATTACTAGGAGTTATCAACTTCAATATATGGTAGATAACATACAATTATTTTAAGATATCATCAGTTTTAACTAGTGCTTTAAATTTTAATTGTTATTTATTTGCAATGTTATAAATTGTTTCCATTTCTTACTTCAACATCTTTTGAAATTTCCAATTTATCATCTTTTAACACAATATGTGTTCTCAAGTTCCCCAAAAGGAGGAAGATTGAAATCCATTACCTTTTCTAGATGTTTTCTACTGAGTTTATATTTTGGAAGAATAAAATAGCTTATTGAATTTGTATTTGAAGCAGGTATAGAGTTTAGGTTTTTTTTTATAATATGTTACACTATAATATATATATTTTTTGGGATTCAACTTTTATAAAACTTTATATTTTTAATTGAAAAGATATTATAATAAATAAAAATAACATTTGTAATAAAAATAAAAATATAAAAATTAATATTTGTTTAAAATAATTCTCCACTTAACTTTAATTAATCAACAATTTATTTCTATTTCAACAATAAATACAGAATAATAATTAGAAATTTAAATGTCTAATTATCTAAGTTATATTCAAATGAAATACTTTTGAAATCTTTCAAACAGCTAGAATTTAAATGTATATATATAATGAATGATTGATTTTTAAGAAAGAATTTCCTTTGTAAATTGTGTTTTATCTCTTGTTAAAACATGATTTTGAAAGAAAAATGTTCAATAAAATGAAATTTTCTTATGCTATTATAACTTGTAACATACCATCATCATCAGTTGGATTTTATGGATTTTGTAGGCTTATTATCATTATCTTTCTTTTTTTTTACTTTAAGATATTAAAATAAAATGATTACATTATTATTCTTTAATTTTACAATTTTATTTTTACAAAATATCCATAACTTTTTTATCTTAAATAATTATTTCTAATTTTATAATTTAAATATAAATTATTTTCTTACCAAATTAGGTTATTGTGAATATCTTGTAGAATATCATTACAATTCATTCTAAACACCGTAGGTTTTATATAAGAGAAAAAAAATTATATTTTAAAGGAAAAAACACTTCAATGTATCTTGTATGTTGTTAATTTGTTATTAATATATGTTTTTTTAAATACTTTTGATTCAATGGACTTTTGGCAATAGTGGATACTTTTTTCTCAATTAGTCCATTAATTTGAGGGCCCACTCTATATCTAAAATAAAAGTATATGAAATTAACTCATAGTTATCTATGTAATATGTATGTATGTATATATAATAGATAAAAATTAAAGAGTATTTATTTAAAGCAATTCTATTTTATCATCATCATCATTAATCTTGATTTAGCATAATACCACTAATTATGGTGATTTTACTCTAAATCAACTATAGTAGTATGATATGTAGTGGCTTAGTACACTCTCTAAACAATGAATGCAATTATCTGTATTCAAAATGGAATTCAAATCCACAATATAGTGAATTAGGAATAACACCTTAAAATGCTTTTTCATCAAATCTATTAACAATTTTTCTAAAATATTAAATAAAGAATCAGTATAAAATATTTGCTCCTGCTTTTAATTGACATTTCATTCAGAAATTGTAAATACAGATGACAAGTAATCTTTTATTTTATTTATGAGGGAATTATTAAATATTTTAAATTGCTTAGTTCAGTTTGATAATTAAAATGTATGCTTTCTTAATCATGTACATAGATTTATTGAGACAATCAAAATTTTTTCTGACATTGTGCAATTATAGATCTATTTTGAGAGATGTATCTCAATTCAAGTTTGTATTTAATGTCAATTGAGAGTTCTGTTAAAAGTAATAAGAATCAATAGGATACTGATATTTATTATTATTAGCAAACCTGCACTATCTTGCCTATCTATCATGCAGGATACTGCAAGTTTTTTGCCTTAGTTATCAGATTTTTTTGACACCTGTCTTTATCCAGTTCTGAGGTCCACTTAGCCTCTTATCAAATAAATATTTGAGGGTGATCTTGGGGTTTAGAAGTGACTAGATTAAGATGCTTATCATGCCAATTTGTTTTAATACTGACAGCTGTGTAGCAATAGATTGGGTATTACTCTTACTTACATTTTATATGTGCAAGAAAGTTGATTACACTTTATTTTAATATGATTGTATATATATTAATTCATATGGCTAAATCGTATAATATACTATTTAATATTAAATACAAGAAGAAAGTTAATAACTCTATGATGATAAAGATAACTGTTCCTAATTTATGTAATGTATAATTAATATTATTATCCTTATACAGGATAAGAATAGTTAAAATTAAAAATGATATAAGTGAGCATGCTATTATAAATATTTTATGAATGTCAAAATCAGCATTTGATTTTGACATTCATAATATTTGCTTAAATTGGTATGAGTTAACCATTAAAAAAGAAAATTCATGTAGAGAATTTTCTTTGTTATTGTAAACAATGAAGATTAAAATAATAGTAATATATAGCTAGTTTTAGTTTCTAGAAGCTTTGAAGATTTAATTATCTAAAGATTTTTAAATCATTTTCACTCTGCATCCTGAATGTCCTCTTTTGTGGACAGAATTATACACATTTTGAAAGTACTGAGATAAATTAAAGTTCTTGAGTAAATAAATAAGTAATCTCAGTTTTACTTTTTGTAGTTTTAAGTGTAAAATCCTAGAAGTGAAATTGAAACAGATGATAGTGGTAATTTAATAGAAAACTGTTGACTGTTTTCATTCATAGTCAAAATATTATGTGAAAATTATTGATGCGTTTTGTGATTTTGATTAATCTCTGGAATTTTTTAATGTATTTGTTTTTAACATATTATTGGTTTATATAACTTTTTCGTTGATTTTTTTCCTACATAATTCTTCTTCTTTTTCTTCTACACAAATATTACCAAATTGTTAGAATTGAGAGAATTATGCACATTTTATATTATTGTTTAAAGATTAAAGCAGTACAATGTTGAGTCATCAATGCTATAAAAATATTTACTATATTTATATATGGTTAATTTTATGTTTTGGCAATTGCAACCAGCACTAATAGTTATGTTCATCAATTTAAAAAGTTTGATTGCATACTTAGTATGCAAATTTATATTCACATATTTGTTTAAAGTATGTGATAGAGTCTACAAAGTATTTTATTCTATACTTATCAATGCAATGCACAGAATTTTATGCATTTCAAGATTAAAAATGACATTATAATAACAACTTAAAAATTTTTAATCATAACATCATTTTAACATTACATAAAATGAAACATATGTATTAAATTTTTAATTTTTTCTACTCTAATTAATTAACACTACGAAGGCTGTTTTTTTTTAGGCTTATCATGAGTTTAGCCATGCCACAATTGGAGTAGCCAGATGATGAACAACATATCAATGGCAGACTGCTTATGAAAAGTTTGAGGCTCCTGACCAATACTTGAACCCACATTCTTCCAAATTGGCAGGCAGCACTTTTACTGCCTTTGCTATGAAATGAACAATTTAAAAAAACGGCATACTTATAAACTGGAATTGTATGATCAAATAAACAACACCTAAATGTGATTTCCAGCAAACAATAAATAACAAATTTACTGCTCAAATGTTTTAGCCATCATTTAGATACCCTCATCAGGAATGAATACATAAAAAAACAGTTCTATCATTCAAACTTTGCCGCATTCCATCTGATGAAGGCCTCTAAATGATGGTGAAAAATGTTTAAGCAATAAATTTGTTATTTATTGTTTGCTGGAAATTGTATTTAGGTGTTGGTTATTTGATGAACAAATTTTTAGTGTGACCCATTAATATTCCATATTTTAAATAAATATGTACACAAAAGCTTTTACATTTTGTACCGTCATTCTAAACTGACAAATGTGACTGTTAGTGCTGACTGCAAAATGCCAAAACAAAATTAGCAACTAAGAACATCCAAGAATCCATCTGTTAGTATATAAATTTATTAGTTTCTAAATAATTTTTTGTATATTTCTGTATATAAATAGTGATTAAAATTATAGATTTTATAAGAGTATTTTGCTTATTCTGAATATATGTAGACATTCAGTATGTATTAATTATCATCAATAAATATAATATGTTGTGTTTTATCATTTTAATACTATTTAGTATTTTTCTTAGATTAAAAGTCAAGTAAATCAATTTAAATTAAAACTAAAATTGCAAGGATTTATTTATTTATTAATTTATTTATACAGTAATTAAATATTTGATTAAAAGTAAGCTTGGGATATAAATATTTAAATCCTTGAGATATTTAATTTTTAATAGCTTTGCAAAAACTCAGGCACTTCTCAACTGGATTTGTTTTTAAATGTTTAATATAGATTATCATTGATTTTTTTTCACTTTTAATCGATGATTATATTGTAAAAAATGTATGTAAATTTTACAATTTGTTTAATAGAATTAAGAGTTACGCATTTAAGATTTCATTAAAAAGTACAGTTAATGTTTTATTAACTGAAAATCTTTATTTATGGCAAATTATTAATGTTGTATAACAAAAAGATTGGATTATTTTTTTAGCAATTACCTCATAAATATTTTATTAAATGCTTTTAGAATTCTAAGTCTATTCTTAGAATATGGACTCTCTGTTCAGAAACTTCATCAAATGATTTGGTCTTTTTCAGAAGTTACAACAATTAGAATTATTCATAAAATATTGTAATGATAATGCTTAGGAAACAGCTTTGAAGATATCTGATTATTTTCATCACATTTTGAAGTTGAGTATTTATTGGGTTTCTAGCATTGTATAGCATTGATATATCAAAATATCAATGCTATATCTTGATAAATAGGTTGTTTTAATGAAACACAATTTAGTATTCACTTAAGTGATGGATGCTTCTTTGATTGAGAAACATCCGTGCTTATAAGACTTGTAACTGTGATTACCAAAGAACATCTTTATGAACTCCCTCATGAATTAGACTATGGTTTCTGTTAAATCAGATATGTAATTTTTAGGAAGTCACTTAACTGAATAGGTAATTTTGTATGGTATAAAACTTACCATATAAATTATGTGCTCATTTAAAGAAACGAACATAAAAAGAAATCTTTATTTCCATTATGGGAACCAAATCCACATATAATAACACACTGTGCAGTTTTGACCTATTACTTATTGGTTTTTCTCCAGTGGAGAATTAATGTCCAATTGTTCATCATTTCTTTCAGTCATATTTTGCCAAATATTATTACTTACTTAGGAAATATTGGTCACAAGACTTGATTTTCATGTTTAAACAGAAGAAACAATATAGTTTTGTACAGTTAGTGTTCAGTTTGAAAAAATTAACAGTTCCCATTAAACTTTAAAACAACAGAAACAATACAATAGAGTAATTTATAATAGCATGATTATTTTTAAACAATCGTGAGAATATATTAATTAAGTGGACTTCAAAAAATAAGATCAGTGATAAATTATTTAAATTTTTACTCAAAAGTTAATTTATATGATTGCCCAAATATCAGTTTACCATTGTAAAGCCTAAATTGCTATCTTATTCAAATACTTAACAATATTTATAAAGTTTGTAAATAATAAAGTACATAAATTATAATGCATTAACAGATTTCGTTTATAACTCACATTTACAAGCGCATCTGGAACACACAAAACACGGTTAACTGACTTTTGGACCAATCTATATAGTATTTTATTTCATTGAATGAATGTTAATGTATACAAATAATAAAATTGTTAAATACATAAAGCAAATAAATTGGATTTTATCTTCTTAAGGTCATCTTTAATAAAATATTACACTATTTACTTTAGAATGAAGGTATTTGGTTTTTATAAATGCAGGTTTATTTTTTACGTTTAAGATTTATTTACGTATAAAATATAAAAATTTGTATGGCTTGAAATTGTTCATGAGTCGAGAAAATATAATGCATTTAGAAAAGTATTCAGAATTAATCCTTTTATTTCAAGCTTTGCATTTTATCTTTTTATATGCTAATAAATTTATAATTATATAGATTTTGTTATAAACAGTGTTTTAAAACACTAATTAAATCATTTAAATCTTTTATAATTTATTTAATGAATTATTGTTATTAAAATTCAAACCTTTTTTATAAAAAGCATTTTTCTTAGTAGATTAAGTTTTGTTATAGTTTTACATAATTATAATCATTATATTTAATCAAAGATATTAAGATGATATTTGCTTTAGCAAGAATTATAAATATGATAAAAATTTGTCTTTTTTTTAAAAAAAGAAAAAAAAGGGAAAATTACCAATATTTAAATTAGTGTAAATGACTTTTGGCACTGTTTTATGAATGAATATCTACTGCTTTAAAACAAATATGCTTCCAGGCCCAAGTCCGACATTTCAATATCAAAAACTCTCTTTTATATACTCAAAAACATTTTTAGAAGTAAGTAAATAAATATGTTTTTCGGGATTTTCGTTATTTCATTATATGAAAATTTGCTTTTTTCCCTTCTAATTTTATTTATAAAAATGTTCTATTGCTCATATTTATCTCATTATGTAAATGAAAGGTAAGAATTAGAAACAGCCCTTCTTCTTTTACCCTTTCTTCTAATGCTTTTAAATTGTTTCTAGAGTTTTTAATTATCTCATCCATGCCGAAAGGATATAATAATATAGTACAAAATTCATTTTTACAAAAGAAGTTCTTCCTCTTCCAAATGGACTTTTTGGAACTTTGACCTCTGATATCTCTTTTTTGTGCCAGGACAGGTCTCATTAATTTTAATGCTGCTTCAGTTAGTTTGTAAGAAGTAGGACTCTGTTACTATTAGTATTGGTTAACTATAAATTTGCTCGATAATTTTATCACCTTTAGTGTTATCTGGCTTTCTAAAATAAGAATTATTACTATTGACATTTAGTATTTTATTTTTTTATTATATTTAACTGGATTCATTTCAAGGATGAGGAGGGAGGATGGTGTCTATAAGGTTAGAACACTAGTGAAAAGTAGTAAATGCATTTAGTGATTCATTTGATAATTCTAGCTCCTTTAATAATATCTGACATGCTAAAATAAGAATTGTAACTGGTGGCATTCACTATCTTATATTTTAAAGTTATTTAACTTAACTAGATTCACTTAGGGAATAAGGAGGAGGAGGATGCTGTTGAATGCTATACGTTTTGAACACTGATGAAAGATAGCTGATGAGTTTAAGTAAAGGGAGAGAATGGAAAGAAAAGGGAATTTTAATTGATTCAAAAGTTTAAATTTTAATAATGCAAAGTAATATGATTAAAAAGAAGATATTTAAAAAACACTCGCACCATTATCAATTCAATGAGCGAAGGTTTCATATCACGTACGAGAGATAAATGATTGAAACTTATCTGGAGCTTTAGTAGGATAATCAGTAGCACTTCACGTGATAAGAATAAATTTTCGCTTAAAAACTTGGAATAGTCGAAGACGGACGAAATAATACTTAAAACCGTCATCGTAGAGAGACTAGTCCAGATCGATGCGACCACCATCAATAAGCATTAGTCAGATGTAACAAGTGAAATTTTCGCTCCGATCGGGATAATAAAACTCGTAAACTTATAAGTCGACATTTATTTTTATCAGATTATCCCCCCGGATCAAACAAACGACGGAATTTATTTTGTCATCCTAACTGCTCTTCAACAGGAAACGGGAGCAGTTTCTTGTATTGACCCTTTCTAAAAAAATGCAACAGTTGTATATAAGTACTGCTCGAATTGTCATTTTAATTTGTTAAGAATATCGACGAGTCGGAGGGGGGATAGTTTCGTGGATACGTAGAGAGCGAGACACCAACGTGGTGGTGTTTTGGGGAAACGGGTTTGTTGACCAGAGCAGTCACCCGGTCGAAACATCCTGTTTGTAAACTTGCCGACCTGGCATCTGGAGCACAGATGAAATATCGTTGGATGTAGCCTGGAGGCATTCTAGAAATCCTATCTGATAGAAACCCTGTAAATATAAGTGTACATAATTTTGGGTGGATGTTGGTAATTTGTCATCGGACAACGTTGTAATTACTTTGACGTTTTTCTCTCCTCAGGCAGATGAACCGAGCGAAGAGACCATTGTTATGGAAGATTATTTGAAAGGTAATTTAGTTAACTGGCAGAATACGAAATCGGTTAATTCGATGAAATGTGGCATCAAATAAAAATCTTTTTATTCTATTTTCAGCCGCGGTGCCAGAAACAGGATTCAAAGGTAAATTATTATTATCATCTGTATTATCTGTCGGCTATCGAATGTATGTCAGTAGTGTTTCCATCGATTTTTACTTCCCGATGGACTTCTGGTCACTTTTCTTTTATGGGTCGACCGCACCAAGAAATATGATCGTGATGTCAAAGATGCCGACCGAGGATCGTTACTCTTGCTTGCGAGTTGTCCACTCTCGCTTACCTGACCTGGAACAGAGAAAGCCATCCTTCATTCTCCTCCCCGTGGTCAAAGAATCAGTTAATGGCCTTTACCGAGGTGAGAGGGTCACTTCCAAACATTGTTTAATAGTTTCGGAGGGAGGAAGTTGCCGAGACTTCGGATGTTAGCGGTGGATTTCTTTTTTTCAAATCGACAACTAATAGGGCTTTAAAATCGGTAGCAAAGTCCGAAGACGGATTGTCTCTTAAGAGAGACGTCTCACTGCGAAGTTAAACATTAACCGGTGTGTTGAAAACCGATGGTTCTCACCTAAATTTAGACTTATGTCTTTCTTTTTCTTCTTTTTTTTAAGGGACAGAGTTAGTGAAGAGTTAGGAGTGCTTCGGCATCAGAAATCCTTCAGTATTAGCACGTGACAGCGTATACATCGAGCAGCACTTGACTTCGTTGGATCCTACTCTTAGCGATTATAGAAAGCATTCCAGCTTACCCCGAGAAGGAAAATAAATTTTTGGACGCTAAAAGTGTTGCCAATGAAATCAAGTCATATATTTGAGTGGCCCCTTTTTTTCTTCTTTAGGAAAAAAATAAAAAATAAATAAATAAACTGAACCGTGCGCTGTTACGTTTGACTTTTGCTATCTCGTTTTTCTTTTTTTTTCTTTTTAAAGTGAACCAATGCAAGATCTGTTAGTTCCGAAGTGATTATAAATGTAAAGGTCAATGCTCCGGTTCTCCCGATACCCCGAGATCTCTGGGACACCGAACTAAAGTGTCCTTGGCAGTCTGTGGTTGATGAGTCGTAACAGTGATCCTTCGTCTGTAATGACCGCTACATAAGGCTGCTCACTGTATATTATTGGAGTGGGAGGGAGTCTAAAATGTAAAGACGGATGGGCATTTATATACATATGCATATAGAAGTGTATCCGATGACATCAATTGAAATAAAGTAGATAATTCTATTTGTCTGCTGGATTTCTCTACATAAATTACTCACTCGGTTATATAACCGACACTTATTGTTAGCGCAGTTATTGTTAAGGATTTGGCAGCCTTTAAGAAGTCTTAACCGCTAGTCTGCGAAAATGGCATTCGCTTCCATCTCCTCGTAGGATTGTAGCTTGATTGATTGCTTTACTGTCACGACGCGAACTTTCCTCCAACTGTAAACTAAGCGAAATCCGCTACTAGAAATCCCGGCTTTCTTTGAAAAGATACCCCCGAGTAACCAAAAATTCGACCAGTATTTTAAAAATTTCCAGTCGAAGGTTGGAAGTAGAACCAAAAGAGAAAGGAACTAGAAGAAGAGCAGGAGCTCGAACGTCTTCTTTTTCCTCTACCGCTCTTCATATTAATTTATCAATTTTAATCGATGTAAAGACAAAACATTTATCCGCTGCGATCGATAATTTTTGGAAAAGCCAAAGCACTGGCTACACCACGTAGCAAAATGCGAATATTGTAGGAAGCGGCGGCGAATCTATTCATCAATCGAACGAGCTGCCATCAAAGAAAAGCCTTAGAAGTGAGACTATCTCTTCCGTGAATAGTTTTTATAATCACTTCATTAGCCGAAGAAAGTATTAAGTAGTTTGTCTGAATGGAATATCGACAAGTGGGTTTCTACACACCGCCCCAAAATAAAGGATATTACTTAAAAGTATGTTGAATAGGCTCCCGCCTTTTAAAGAAATTAGTGAAAGTAGCTACCAAACTGCGGATGGGATGCTCGCAACAACAACAATTTTTTAACCATTTTTTTTCTTTTTTGCCTTTGTCGGCCTCCTCCGCTCCTACGACGATAAAGCGCGTACTAAATAATAATTAAACGTTATAATGCGGAAACAAATGCGTCGGATAAGGTGTAAAATCGGGGTAAACGAGCCAAGGTCGGTCGGTAGGATCGGTATTAAGGAATGCAATCTTTTGGTATCGGCCATCTCCTCAGACGAGCGGCTTCGTTCAAAGTAATGATTCTCCAACTCCCGCAGGAGTTCGAGAGGAACGGCAACTCGTTGGAGCAGAACAGATTATATGTTAGGCCCTGTAAAATTTTAACGTTGACATAGAGACCAGTCGTGGGACCAGATGTTTTTCCCTCCGCTTTAATTCCTCCCCCACTCTTAAATTCGCTATTGTTCCTCCCCTGCCGCGTTACGTCTTACGAGAGAGAGAGAAATTTTGTGAATTTGACAATAATTTTCGTTGTTCCCTTTCGAAAACAATATATATATACACTATAACCGATCTGAGAAGTCACCTCGTAATAACATCGCTCGCTTTTATCGCGCTCCCTATTAAAAATAATGGCCTACCGGAGATTCGGTTAGGCCAGATAATGAGACGTAACACGTAACAGACTGTCACACTTATCTGCAATAACATCTATAATTAGAGATAATGAAATAAAGCCGTGGATAATTTAAATTGTTATCCACATTAAGAGAGTCTGATTGTCTGCAACGATTATACGATCCGATACTCGGACTTACTCTTCTTAACCCTTTAATAGCTAACTACCCTATTGGTTAACCATCGTTGTTTTGTAGATAGGTGCCACCACCGGCATTTTATTATTACGCTTTAGATAAAATCGTTCTTATATCTCGTCTTTGGTAAAGAGAAGATGGACTCCATTTTCCACGCTCGACTCTCGACTCGATACTGCACTTAATGACAATCAAAGAAACGGATTTACTCGATGGTCCTTCCAAATGCAAATAAACCATTTACGGATCTCCGCCACTTTAAATATATTTAAATTGTCGGTCGGTAATTTTCGTGGAATTTCCTACCCCCGTAAAAGGGGTAATTCCACTCTAACCAACGATTTTTTTAAAATGTTTTCTCATGTTTCTGACCGGAAAATAGCGACTCTACGTGAAAATATGGCTGCTGCTATCTGCGAAAAACAGAAAAAAACATTTAAACGTTAGTCGAGTGGTACACCATGACTAACATATTTCGGTGCTCGGAAAGTATTATTAAAAGGTCAGTTCTAAGCATCAAGCATTCGCCTAAATTACCTTTAAAGGTGTTTGCGCCAATTTTAGGTAAACGGTAAATTTAATATATAACAAAAAAAATTTGGTTTAAAATATTTCAAAAGCTGATTTAGAACACGTTAGAAAAGATTTTTTTGAAGAATCGATCGTTGCCCGCGGATTACAGATTTCCAAAAATACTCCTCCTCCGAGTTTTTAGAGTAACAAAATGGAGCGATTCGTCCCATTTTCCCCATTGGAATCCGGCGAATTTTCAAAATTTAATAAGTAAATATCTTTATTGACGTTTCGAACTGGTGGGAACGTGCCAAAAAAATTGTTACGTCACCGATTATTATAACTCCTTAACTAAATTCACGTTGGCTAACGTTAAATTTTGGTATATTTTGTAAAGTGAATGTCGTCTCGAATGACTTTTTTTGTATTTTTTTTCAATATTAAGACAAGGCTTTGAACTTTGTAACGCCGACTACAATACGCATGCGCGCGACGTATCCAAAAACCAGTTTCCGACGTCCGTAATTAAGTTTCGTAAAGAAAATTACATCGTTCGTCCGAGAGGTGGCAGCACAAAACAACCGAACGTAGAATTAGTCGGAAGGTAAAATATATGCGGTCCTGAAAGAACGTCAGGAATTTTTAATATATTATAAGCGTCGGACGATTTGAGAGAATAAAGTTAGGCCGGCGCTTTTAAAAATGTAAATACAAATATTTCTAGTAAATTGTTTCTCTAAACGATGGAAATTTAACGGTGACGTAATAAAAAAAAATAGTCCACGCTATGCGTAATCACGAGGTCGGAAGGTCGAAGTTTTCCACGGCGAATTTTATTCGAATCTGGTAGAGAAACAATCAAGTAATTGGTAGAAAATTACGTACGAGGAATATACTTAACGAGTCGATTATCGATATCGCAAACCACGAAGCCGACTACTACCAATTATTATCCATTTCCAGAATGAGTTGCGGCCACTAACGAAAACGCCATAGCATTGATAGATGACCGACCTCACGCCCCCTGGCCGCAAATATTGCTCTTCGAAGAAATAGGACCGCAGTAACTGTAGACGGAAAAACTTCGTATTTTAATTATTCCAAAAAGATCGGGTTCGAAATACAAAGTTCTCTCTTTTCCCCCTCCGTTCTTCTAATATAGCGGAATTAATTTCGGTAATTAAACGAGTATAGGTCTGTTCGCGTGTCATTTCGCAATACTTTTGTTACCCGGTAATTTAATGGTATTTAATTAGCTCTCTCGGTTATGTCCCTTTGGCTAACGTGGCGAATATATCAAGCCGGACTAATAGTTACCACTCCGATTAATCGGGGTTGGAGGCAGAACGGAAGAGCGGGGATTGCTCTTCATAACTATTTAATGCCGATGCACTTCGACTCCGTATTGTCCGCTGCATGCAGTTTCTATTCACCTCTTAATGAATTACCCAGTCCAGGTAGGAGTGCGTGTCTTTAACCAACTAATAGTTTTATGATGGAATCGGATATTAGCCCCCGACCCGAATAATAATCGTTTTTCCTAATGACCTAATAAGAAAGATTAAACGCCGCACCGCTCTTTTACCTTATACGTCCGTTTGTCTGTATGGCACGAATCACGTTAAAGAATCTATCGGATAACTTCGCTTCTACCTCTATTATTATTTAAATTATAGCTAATTCCGTGCCGTGCTTCCGCCACTCTTTTCAAATTTTAAACGATCGAATGACACTTTTTTTCCTAAATGCAATTTAATTTGGAATATATTAACCGTATTTAAGTTATAGTTTTGTATATGTAGAGATGATAAAGGCATAAAAACAACGATGCGAGCTTTAAATAATTATTTAATTCATTTAATTAAAGTTAAAATACGTAAAATTCTTATGACATGTCGCGATTTAAAGTACAAAAACAAATTTTTGAATCGTTTCTAAAAGTGAATTCTTTTACTTATCAATTTTAATGTTAAATAATGACATTTTTATCGTCGGTTATAAATAATATCAAATTTTATCGACAGAAAAAAGAATTTATATACTAAATTCTGTAAATAAATACAATTTTTCTATTTTGCCATTGATTTTCTGTTTAGATCGTACATAACCCATTTATGCTTTAAGACATTTTAAAAGACATCGATTAACATTCGACTCGAGGTTTTTTCCTTTACGTTTAGCCTAGTTTTCGGGCCTTCGGGCTTCTAAACTTGTCAAAAAAATTTTTATTCGACAAACGAGAGCGAAGTTCGGATAAGGTATTCGAACGGAACTTTCTGTTTTTTAAGAAAATGGCGCGTTACAAACGCCAGGATCGATGACGGAATGGATTTTTGTAGACTCTAATTACCGATCGGCGGCCATTTCCGAAGGCCTTTTAAAAAGTTCGTAAAGAAGAGGCTCGACGGCAAATGTCTTAACGTTTCTGCGGAAGATCGAGATGCTGAAAGATTTGTAGAGGAACCGAATCTTCGAGTGTTTCCGAACTCCATTTTGGATAAATTGACGAATGAACCAAAACTTGGCTCCAAAACAACCGACTTCTACTTTTTTCCGGACGAGAAAGAAGCTTTTAATTAAATAGTTTTATTTGAAATAACCATTTCGTTCATTTCCGATCTTTAATTAACCAATCGGAAGACGTATAATAATTCATTAACCGGATCCTAAGAGTTGATTTCTGGCAGGGGGCGTTTACTTAAACGCCCCCTGCTAGAAATCAACTTTTCGGCCTGGTGACGTCATAAGTGAGATTTAAAAAAAAACATGATGATCAAAATTGCGGAGGTATTACGGAGTGATCCTTTTTTTATTCGAGTTTAATGGAGGAGCGGTTTTTAAAGGAGGCAAACAAAAGTAGAACATTTTAATAAACCGAGTGTCGTCCGTTAATTACGAAAAGCCCCCCTATTGATATATCAAAGTGACGAACCGCTCTCTATGCAGACCGCGCAGACCCTGCCCCTTTTCTCCCTCTCCGGCACCGTTCTTTTCTTTCAGCTTCCTACCTTACAGTCAGAGTTCCCCTTTGACGCGGTCCCGTCGGCATACGAACACGTTCTCTGCCCACAGTTGCGCAACAAACGGCAGTCCCGCCGGTTTTCGTTTCACCACGTGCCGGTCCCCCGTACGAAAATTTTCACTCCACGAAACCCTCGGTCATGCTGGACAGCAGTTCTCAGGTAAGAGCGCTCCCGATTTAAAAGTTCGAATATCCGAACGCATTCCATCACTCAGAACAGCTTTTGTTTAACGTGGCTCGATCCGAACGGGCAATTATCCGATAGGAAGGGAAAAAAAAAATGCTCTTTTCTTTATTGCTTTCGCCTGCCACACGGCGCAGCGCGCCATCTTTCAACGGACGGCCGTACTATTTTTATGAAGTTGCTGGCTGCTTATCGAAAACATCCAAGATGGCCGAAGGTAGTGGAGCGTTGTTTTTGTCAATGTAAATAAGAGCAACGTGCGTCGTCCGTTCCCATCCGAGGTAGGTTATTTAATGGGGCTACGATTTAGTTTGCGGATATGGCGGATAGCTGGTGGTGCCGCGGTTCGGTCGGGGCGACGACCCGCGGGCGCGGGACCGACGTTCTTGCACAAAAAAGCCGAATGGTTCGCTTTTGGATCGTGCAAATCGCGGCAGTTTTTGTGTGGCTGCCTACTTAACTAGTCGCGAACACACCACGCACTCTCCTTAACCCGCTTTAATCCCGGGTCGCCTTTCGTCGATTTTAATTGGTTAATTAGAAATTATAATAATGAACTATCATAATTTAGCCAGAAGAGCCCGCTGGGCGCGTTACGCTACGCGACGCGACGCGTATGGTCGCGTCCGTACCCTACTCGACTTGGCTTGGACATATACACCATGTCGGAATTCGAATCATCGTTCCGTTCGAGCACGCGTTTAGTATCTGACATAAATTTCGTACGCGTCGTAGTCGACCGGTCGGGGTGATAGCGCATGACGTCGACACGACCGATTCGCGTGGTGTTCTGGTTGGGTGATCCCAATACGAATGTAAGTAAGTTATCCGGCCACGTGAGTCGTCGTTACGCTCGTGCAGCGAAAGCTATAAGCGACGCGCGTCGGGTCCGTTTGCGAATTCTTAATGGCGCCGACGCATCGGTGAGGACGGTGTGGTCCAATTTTTTACTTTTTTTTTATTTATTTTTTCCTTCTAGATTTTAAAAAGGGGATTAACCGTAACTTCCTTTATTGGGAGTGACCGTTAACCGATGGAAGCGCAGTCAAAAGAGCGGGCGAGGGTGAGCGATAAGAGCGTGCCGGTGAGATACTCTCTCCATGAATGAGACGTCCAGACAAGCTCTGTGAGACCGGCAGCTGTTGTGTCTAGACTTCGATGCTGGGAAAGTTTGCGGGGAAGACGGGGGAGCGACCCGACTGGTTTGAAATTTATGTCTCTCGGTACCTCCCCCGGTTAATGACGAGTAAAACGTCATCATTATCACACCGCAGTAACCTTGGCCCTTAATACTATCGAAGCGCAAAACAACGATTTTTATTTATGTGGACGAGTTTTCGAGTCGAAGTTCGTAACTCGTTCGCAAACACCGGACGTTTATCGACGTTCGCAGTTTAATCGAATTAGCGGGCCGCGCAATCCCCCCTTCAGTTGTGTTTCCTTTGAAGTGTATGTTTATATATTGCAATTTGATTGCAGATTATGAACAAGTGTGCGAGGAACTCGGAAGGGAAGAGGCTAACAGAACAAGATTTCTCGTATTTACCTCGTCTGATCAAGGTATTTTGCATGGAGAAGGTGTATTTTGTCGCGTCGATGTCACAGAGCAGGGAACAGAAGGAAAAAAAAAGAAAAAAAAAAAAAAAGGCTTTTTCGCGCCAGGCCAAATGGGTCAGACAGCACGCGGTACTCCCCGCCATTTTTGCCTTCCCCCAGTCTAGATGGAGGAAAGGGCGCGGGGAACTACCAGACGTTGACAAAAGTCTCGACGGGGTAGAGAACGTTTTCCGTTATTTGGCTCCCCGAATTTCTCTTTTAATTAATTGTTTACCGTGTGGTAAAAGTAGAAATTTGGGGATCGAAGCCAACACGCGAATGCGGCTCGAACCTCCCTCCTGTAGTTTGGGAAATGGGTAATGGAAGTTGGTTGGGGAAATGACTATTAATAGATGCTAATGCGAGAAAGGAGAAGTGTGTCCGCGGGACCAGATAATGTAGCATTGTGTTTGGTCCGGTAACGAAAAGTGGCCCCGAGCCGCGTCGCTAAGCACACGATCATTATAAGTCGGTGGTTGGTCTTTGACCTCCAGCTCCAAACGAGAAATCTGTCGTTTTGCCCATGGGAATGAAGCCTTAATGGGCAAGTGGAAAAGCGCGAGACAAACTTTACGGACCGACAAGTCGACGCGGAAAACTTGGTGCAATGTTTAGATAAGTCGAGAAAATAAGGTTTAAAAATAATTCTTTATCGGAAAAATCACGGGGTCGAGCATTCAAGGTCGCCGCCAGGTAATCTCTTCGAGGCCGAAGTCTCCGAAAATCCGTCCGCGACAATAATCATCATAATTCTGTTTTGCCTCCGGGCCACCGACCCACTAGCTGCTCCTATCGAATCTTTTTCGCCACCTCCATTAAGGGGCTTCCGATTACTTCCAAGGATATTCCAAGGTTTCTCGGGATTTAATACTTAATAACGACAATTCGACCGTCGGATGAAACGTTGATGTCTAACACCTTTACCCTCCTCCCGTATGCGGCGTACGTAATTTCTTCTCCTCCTCCCCTCCATCGAGTCGAAAATTTTACTCCTGTGCCCGTTGTAGACCGTACCGTACCGTCAGTAGTACTCTGTACAAATATTTTTATGTCCGTTACGTAACGGCCGTAACGGCTCCACAAAAATTTATACGCCCATTGTAAGACGGCGTTAGTAGTTCATAAAAATTCGTATGTGCCCATTGTACATCAACCGTTAGTAGTTCCAAAAATTTATATAACGACCGTGTGACACTCGTAGTAAATTCATAGAAATTGATTTATGCGTTGTACAAATGTCATTAGTGGTTTGCGAAAATTTGTGTAAACGTTGTACAACAATCACTAATAATGTATGCTCGTTGCACAAAGCGTTAGGAATTCACAGGAATCCTTATATAATGTATAATATCTTTGTAGATAGAATCGCTAAAATTGATATATCGCACAAATGTCGTTCGTAGTTCGCAAAAATTCATTCATACGTGTTGTACTGTAGCCGTTTATGGAGTGACCTCATACAGTCATATGCCCATTGTACTAAGCATTAGTAATTTATGGAAATTCTTACGCTCCTCGTATAAATATCTCTAAAATTGATTTATACATCGTACATAAGTCATTAATAGTTTACAAAAAAGATAAATAGAGCATTAGTAATTCAAAGAAATTTATTCTTTTATTACACCAATGTTGCTAAAATTGATTTATGCAGCCTATCGTACCTACGTTATTAATAGTTTTCAAAATATCGTATGAACGTGTTGTACAGTAGCAGTTAATAGAGCAACATGGAAATATATACGCCCATTGCACAAAGCGTCAGTAATTCATATAAATTTGTACGCTTATTACATAAATGTCGCCAAAATTGATTTGCTTATTGTACGTACGTCATTAATAGTTCTCGAATTATCGTATACACGTGATACAATAGTCGATGGTAGGTAATAAAGCAAAGATTCGTACATTTATTGTACCACAATAGTTAATAGTTAACTTAGCCAGCGCATTGTGCAAATGCCGTTAGTAGTTCGCAAAAATCCCCATACACATCTGAACATCAAGCCGCCAGTAGTTAACTTGGCAAGCGCGCGTTATACTTAATTTTGGGAGGTTAAGTTACCCCAAAAAAAGCCTTTTTAATTCTTAAACGGTTAACAAGTTTCAATTGTTGGAGATTGGAGTAGTTAAGATCTTATCGCTACATTTTTTTCCTGCCTCTCGTCGACAAATAGAAAGAGAGGATTACAAATAAGGTAAAAATGTAAACTTAACCGGATTTCGATTTAAAAGACCAAAAAATGTTTGTGGTGGGAGAAGAGCGCGCTCTCCCGGATATTTGACTGCAATATAGAAGAAATAATTAATGTATCGCTGCTTGGTTTGCACGTGTTTTATTTCACGTGGGATAATAATTAGCGGGGAACATATTGCACCTGTAGAAACGTCGCAGGTAGATCCAAAGAAAGGATTCTAAAATAATTTCCTGCGAGCGGGATCTCCCGTTTTAATAGCCTATTACGTAAGTCACTTAAGTATTGTCTCGACCTTTTTATCGGATTTATTATTAAATCTCGGCGAATTTTCATCTCTTCCCGGCAAAACGATAGTCTCCATTAGCCTGGTGTTAAGTGCGTCACCGAAATAGCCCTACATTATTCTTCTCTTACTCGCTATGGGACGAATTGGCCCTCTTTACTTCGTAGAAAACTACACTGTTATTCGTGCTCTTATCGCAGGCGAAAAAATGGTCGCCGTTCTTGTGTAATTCGTAACTAACGGGGTTGCTGGTTAGTTTTAAAGAGGACGAGTGTCGTGTTGCGTTTTTTACTATTTTTGGTCGTCTATTTTTTGTCCCGTTTTTCGGAGTAACCGTTGTGTGTCGTTTGTACGCGCGAAAATATCCACTCGGAAGAAATAAAGCGTGCAATGCGTAGATGGCTTTTGTATTTGATCGATGACACGAAAAGATCTATCGGCAATTTCCTCTATACTCCGAGTCGAAGGGAGACAATGGCTTTTTCTCTATTCTTTTGCCTCCTCGCTACAAAACCCGAGCACCGTAACTAATATGCTAGACCGATAAATATAAAATATATTCAGTTTGCGAAGTTGGCAGCACTGTTTACGTACGTGTAACGATAGATGCACAGTCTATCGGTGACTTATGCGACGAGCGCCTCTTGTATCCGAAAAAGTCGCCAGGAAGACAAAATGGCCTACTGCACGTGTTGAAAAGTCGATTTTTTGGCATAAAACTTCGATCGATTATTATATAAAAAGTTTCACGAATGGTTAATAAATGACTTTTAGTGACTTGGTTCAGATTTATAAGAACTTTCTTTTTATAAATTTAGGGTGGTAAATGATAGGCCTTTTTATACAGAAGTCGAGTACTCGATTTATATCCAGGAGGGGGAGTTTCGAAGTCGATTTAATCTCGATTTGTAGTTTTGATGATATCGGACGTCGCGAGCGTTGTAATTTGCGTAAAGAGTTACAAAGTTAAGGAACTTAACTGGAGAGGAAGAACCTTATCGTCGATGACCCCTCGGGTTAAGGGGGAGGGTTTTGGAAATGGGGTGGCCATTGGGGTATTTTGTTTGGAGACGTGGCGCTCGATCGTCGGGAGGAGCGCGACCGAAATCAGTGCCTTATGTTTGTCACCGGGATGTATAGCAGGCAATGGCCATATTGATTAATACCTAGCAGTCGGAGCGTTGTCTGCAGTCAATATTTTCCCAAAGGCAGCATAGCGCTAATAACATTCTTTCTATCGCCGGTGACATTTCTCTAATTCACTTATAACTCGGCGCAGTAGTGTAATAAAAATTTTAACATTCCTCAAAATGATGGCTAAAAATAGTAATTTACGCCCGAATAAAGTTTTGTCAAAGAGAGGGGAGGGAAAGCGAAACGAAAGGAAGAACGGATATCCTAGTAAAAACATCGCAGTCGGTGATGTAATTAAATTTCTGTACACTTTAACATGTCTTCTCCACCTCCTTCGAGTAGGACCTTTTGTTCCGGTAAGTTTGGGAGGCAGGTGGTCTAGGAGAATAATTTATGTACGCCGGGACACTTCACAACACTAATAGAAAAATCACATTTGGTGGCTAATGTATATTCAGGTAGTTTTTGCAGGGTCACCGTCCAACATCGACGACATTGTTTCAGTTTAGCAAATTCCACCGCCTTCTTTATCGCTAATTAGATATATTTTACAACTTTTTAACTTTGCTCTTCTCCAATTTCTTCCTCAAACTCTTGTGTGTCCGGTCGCTAAAGCTCGTTGATTGACCCGCCTTTCGTTGTATCACCCACCACACTCTTTTAACTTGGTCTTACGTAACAAATTCGAGACGTGAATATTCGCTCGTCGTATTTGACTAATTCTTGTTTAAGTAACATAAAACGTCACGCGGAGGTGGAGCTCTAAATTGTTTTTCTCTTATCTATGCTTTTGTATATGTGTTGTTTTCTTATCGAAATCTTGTTTCTACCCACGTTCCGAGACGGGGCTTCTGGTATAGATAACGCCGCTTCTGTCAGAAAATCTTGTCCCTCTCGTAAAATGGCCATTGTAAATAAGTTTCTGTCGAGTTTCCGTATGTTGCAATTAAGGTAAAGGTAGAAAATAATAAAAATATATAGGCCTAACACATATAACTTCACCTGAAATAATATCTTCCGTGGATAGATTACGGAGTCATTTCTTTACGTGTTTTGTAATGGAAGTTGCGATTTGTGAACGTAATCTGAGTTTTGGCATGGGTCGTTCCTTTCTGAAAGTTGTTCTATCTTCCCATTCGGTCGTTCTAACTGTAAATAAATATATGGTACACTATAGCCTAATTTCCAAGACGATGGTCTTCGGTTCGCTCACCCCTTTCTGAGCGGGAGACGGGGCAAGAAACATTAATCACAACAATCCCTTCCACCATTGGCATTCATTGGAATGAACATATGATTAATAGCATCTTTCGCCACAGTAAGGAGTGGAAGGAGAATTCAGATTGAAGAGACTACTAAGGTCAACAATGTATCAGAACTGGGGGGCCGATAGTGTGCTTTTCGTCTCTATGACAACGAAAGGAGCGTCAATCTGGACGCCGTCTCCTTCTCCCCCCTCTCCGACCCCCCGAGTCCAAACTGACTTCCTTCTGGGACAGTGTCCGTGCTGCAGGCCATATCGTCTCCTACAAGTCTGACTTGGAACTCAAAGGATTCTTGAAAGCTTTTGTGTGCGCTTGCAAACATGGTGGAACGCACAAAGAGCGGGACATGAGTCGACCAATGGGGCTGCCTCGAGCCGCTCTGTGACAGAATGATTGATACGACGGCCACGAAATTTTTATCGAAAGTTCTTGTTCTCATTGTGCAGGTGGAGGGCGTAGCATTACCAAAACTCTTCAGGATGTTCCATTACAAAACTGGCTCCAAAGTTTCTGGGATTTATTGGACGAACAATCTTTTTGATTTCCACTCTTGAGTTGTTTTTTTCCTCCTCTCTTTCTCTCCCTTTCTCAGACAGAGTAGGGCCGATCGCTGCTGCGAGCATTTCCCTCGCTAGATTTTTATGTATTCACCTCGGGGTGTGAAAAAAACTGTAAAAGGGAGTAGCAAAAAAAGAAGGGCTAGATGAGTTAAAGAAATATAGTGGAGTTTTTGTTCTTCCGACATTCCTATTATATAGCAAAATAGCGTTACCTGCGCCGATGGCCGACAATTACCCACGTTAAGTGGGCTAACTGCCTCATCTGTAAAATCTGCGAAACGAAGCAGTATTTATTGCCCCTTCTTACACTTGCCAATATAAATTTGAAAAAGTATTTTTCATCGTCCGTCAATAAGCAATGGCGAAAATTCGGTATGTTTATTATTGGATTGGAGCCAATTCGCATTGTTACATAATGATGTTTTATGATCATCAAACAATCTCTTTTTACCCATTGAGAAGTTGTCGACATCCTTTCCATTCAGATACAATTTTGGGACGGAGCAGCAGCCAGCCACAAACAGCGCCTTGTCTTTCCCATCTGCTGTCATCCATCGCTGCAGATATTTTCAGCTGCTGGCATTTTTGTCTCGCTTCCGGAGTGACGTCACTTCCGTTTCGTGAATGGAAACGCGTTTCAGTTCGAAGTTTCGGCGCGGGAAGAAACAAAAAGAGAAAAACAAAACAAAACAAAAAAAAAAACGAATCTCGGACGATACGCATGAAGCGCAAATTAACGCGCCAAAGAATGGCCGCCGACTAGCAGATAAGAGTGGAAGGATTCTTGCAAACGAGGGGTATACAAAGGTCTGCAAACTTCAGACGTGGACGTCAGAGTTGCCCAGGAGGTTATTACAAGACAGTGTAGAGGTTTTAATCCACAGCTAATTGGTTTTTTCTGTCATCAGTAATACCAAGCCAATCGATAGACGGGGAAGTGCTGCTCCCTCTCCAGCAAAAGAGAACAGTCTTGCATACATCATTCCTGCCAAGCAGTTTGCTGTCGTTTTAGTCATCGGGTTCTTAAAACAGCACAAAACCCCCCAGATTAACATCATGTCTGCAGCAAATTTCCAATCGCTACAATTTATAAATATATGATTTATGTTCAAGTTTTAAACACTTATTAATGTCCAATTGCGGATTAGACCGAAAGTTTCGTGACGAATATTTAGCACCTTTTTTTCTCTTATTATTTTTCCAGAACTGAAGTTTGTGAGTTTTTCTACCCGGGTATAATGAACTCGGCAGTGCATCTGACCATAGAACTATGAGCAATATATAATTAGCCACATGCTCTCTTCTAATTACGTTCGAGTCTTGTGGCCAGATAATTAACGCCGATGCTAGCGTGAGAACTTATTGTGTGCCATCTTTGGCCGTGCACCCGGGTAGGCCAATCTGAAGATTAGAGTCGGGACCGGTCGAGCCACCGTAAAGTCTTTTTTTTATTTATTTTTTTTTAGTGGCAAAAATGAGTGGTTTAAAGTGCAGCATTAAAGGCGAAGGAGCATTGTTGGCGATATGGATAGCGAGGTTCCGTAGCCAACAGAGCAGTAAACATTGTCAACACAGCGTGAAATTGCCAGCAAGGTATTTTTGTAGGTAATCTGAATACAATCTAACAGGACGGGGATTAATGGATAGACATGTGTACTCTAGTCACGGAACACCAGATAATTTATAACCATAATTTAATACAATAAGCACAATACGTTCAACAAGCTGTGCTAATTGCTGAGGCAGTTGCGTTCAAATGTCTCTGATGTATAGGGGCAGTGATTGGTTTAACTAAGAAGTCTCGCATTAAATCGCCGCGTAGAAGTCGAGCCGCTGTTCGAATTCCCCCTTTACCAAGTTTGTCACTCGGTTGGATCCATCCTGATGTAGAATTTCGTTCGGTCGCAGGTGCGAGAAGAATTTTATGTCCAAGATAGACGACATTCGACTGTTTATATTGGACACCTTACAAAAACAAGAATGTGGAAAGCGCGTGATCGAAGGGAGAAAGATGGCGGTGTCGGGGTCGATAAGCGGGCCGAAATTATCGGTGGGAGGGTCAGTTGGCTTTATTAAATAATTACAAAAGGTAGAAGAGTGGTCGGGGGGTTTGTTTTTTCCCGATTATCTATTTGAAGATTACGAAAGAAAAGAGAGTTTTGATAGCCTGGGGTGTCTAATCAAACCTAGTGATTAGCATCTTTATGTAGAGTGTCTGTAGAAAGAGATTCTGTTGAACATTTGTCAAAACAATGTAGTGAGATGAATACCGCTTCAACATAATTATTAATGAGGTCTAAGTTGAAAAAGGAGCAGGGGAGATGGAGAGAAAGAAAGGTAAAAAAAAAAAGTAGATACTTCCTTAGTGCCTAGATTAGATTCGTACGGTGTTTGTCTGTAAAACTCGAGGGAATGAACAGAGTAAATAGGTGCATAATAAATGTTTCCCCCTTCTCCGGGCACGTAAAAACCGAAGTGAAGTAGTGGATGCTAATTATGCACTAACAAAAATTAGGTACGTTTTCATCCAAGCAAAAGTTACCGGACTTGTACGCTAAGATGACATTACTCGGGTCCCTGGTGGGATTAATAGAAACAGGCACGTCGAAGGACATGATTTTTTCATTAAAACTGCACATGTTCCCTGTCGAATATGCTAGAAATCAATTGGCGAGAAATTCTCGTCGATTCGTTCATTAATCCCGGTCGGACGATCGGTTTTTGTTTCAACCAAACTTAGTTTACTGATGGAATTCGGTGGAGCCTATCGAAAATGTCATTGATTACGCATTAGTGTAGCCCCCTCGGCATCAGACGCCACAGTTTGCACTTGACCATCTTCCTGCACAGAAATTAGCACTCTTTAAATTGATGCACTCCGTCACATCTTCTAGAAAATCGTTCTTTTCTACAATTAGTAAAAGATGAAAACAAGTTCTCCGGGCCGGTTTCTACACCCTTTTTACGACGTTTTCCCTCGCGGGTGACGATTCAAAAAACTGGTTAAAATCAACGATTGACATTAAATATCCTCGTTATAAGCTTCGGATCATCTTCGAATGAAGTTAGGATTATCATCCGAGAGGAAAAATGTTGGGAAAGTAGCGTAGAAACTTACTCGAACGACTGCTTATTTGTATAAATCATGTTATTAGATAAATATAAACATTAGACATCGTTGTACTTTAGAGTACGTGACGCGTGGATCTAAATGGCTGCAAATTACGGTGTCATAAAACATATAGAATACATACGAGGCGTAAACACGATGCATAAACACTGGGTGGTGATCCAAATAGCCGTCGATGTTTCTCCATTTTAAGATCCGAAAACGTGCCAATACTATTATCGTTACCCGCGTCTTTAAGGGGAGAGAAAAAAAAAAATGAAGTGAAGCACGAAACGGTTATAATTTTTGTAAATTAATCTCAAAAACTGCCGAAGTGGCGCGAAACTCGGGTAGCCACCACTCCATCATTGACTAGTTTTCGGCTCTTGATGTATTTCCCCTCCAACCCGAAATCAAAATTCGAGTGTCACGATTCGTGGAAAATCACACGACACGCATTTTTACCGTCTTCTTATTAATTATTACTGATACGAGTGAGGAAAAAAGTCTACGGATTACCGACTGATGTCAAACTATTTGCCATCATCTGATGTAATAAACGAGCTGACGTTTCGACCGGTAGATGGAGACACTGTTTGTCCAGACAAATTGGGAAGTGGATAATCGCTTCACCCTAACGAAGGGTGAAACGAGTGGCTCAAACTAATCTAACCTTTACTAAAGCTAGGGTGGTTAGAACGGGAGTTACCGCAAGATCGAGTAAGGGAGCCATCTCATGGGGAAAGTCAATTGTAGAAAATGAGGGATAACGATTGTTTAACTCTTTTACATGAGTAAAGTAGAAAAAAAAATAACCAAAATCGGTGAATGCAAAGCTCAAGAGCACTCAGTTGGCACCCGAAATGTGGAAATTTGTATATTAGTAGATTGGATAAGAAAGCGTGACTAATTATTCCTTCACGGTTTTTCTGAAGGATAAAAAAAAAGTTACTCGATAGAATCGTAACTCTCGGAGCGTCAAGACTGTAATAGAGAAGAGCTACGGGTTGGTGCGATTCAGGCGTTAACGCATTCTTTCTCACGGCTTACGCGCACGTAAACAAACTCCACACAATAACCGTTTAACGCAACCACCGCGGCGACGTGCATCGTGAATAGTCGCCAATCGTTTCTTAGAAAGAAACTGTTTGCTCCGAGAATGTCTATTGTATAGTTACGTACGACATTCTATAGCGGCGCCATCGGTTTTTCCCCCTCTCCTCTCCTCCACCCCGCTCTACTCTGCATCCCCCCCGAACACCAGATGTCGTTCCTCCGCAGGTCGTTGACGCTACGCGCGAGGAAGCCATCAAAAAAAGTAAAAAGAAAAAAAGAACGCTCTGTCCGCGGATAGGTCATGCAGAAACGACAGTTTCCGACGTCGAAATGTCTGGACCGTAGTCCGTCTCCGGTGTCATTTGCATGCCTTTATGGTCAGGTGATTGTTTCAAATTGGTACCCCGGTCCCGCCACCCGGCGCGGTGACACTTGTTGCCCGACACCGTCCGGGGGGAGGGTGTTCGACCGTCATGGCGCGCGAGCACGCTTCGTTCGCGAACGGACCTTCATTAAAGTTCGACCCCGAGCTTTAAAGTAGCACCTCCATAAACGAATTGGGTGATTAACCCAATTCTGTGTAAATAAACTGAGGTTATTAATAGAGGTGGTCCTCTCGTTTAACGAATGGCTTCGGTATTTTTGGAGGGGGTTAACTCGATGACCTTCGCCCGTCGGGATGGTTCTACACTCGTTCGCGCGTTTTTCTCTCTCCTCCGTGTGCGCATTGCGACTCCGAGCGATGTATTCGTCTAAAATCTCGTAGACTAGCGTTTAAAAATGCGTGTTTGAACATGTCTGGAGTTTAAAAAACATGTCCAAACACGACTGAATTTAAAAAGGAAAGCGTTTAGATGTGTCGAAAGTTTAAAAAATCGCGTTTCGTCCAGGCAAATGGCGTCTAAAGACCGATACGAGGCCCGAACGGCTCTAGCTACGTCACACTTTATAAGCGGGCGTCGTTCTCCCCGAAAAAAAGAAGTGAATTATTGAACCGTCGGCCACATCAAACGCCTCTTTTTCTGGTATTTATAGCCCGCTTTCTTTTTCGGGACCTTACCGAGTGGGTTATTAATGGAAAGTGTTTGTGCGTGTGTTTGTATGGAGCGGCGTGGCGCGCAAAGAGGGCGCGAATAAATTATTCGAATTTGTTATTCGCTATTCGATTGGCAAAGTGCTCTTTCTCCGACGAATTGATCCGGTCAAATTCCCCTATTAAGAGGCAGTAAAACACCTTTACTACCCCCGGCTGGTGGACTGGACTCGTTTAAATCCCCCTAAACGTAGTGGGATCGAGGTGCAGCGTGTGGCTTCTATCAAATTTCCATCCGTTGCGGAGGATGTCTCGATACAGGAGCCACAAGTTGGGATGGCTTCGCTTCCGAAATACCTCCACGCGGCGGGATCCAGAAAATTTACGTCATTTAATCGGCCTTTCACCATTCTGTGCCGTTCTTATTATCGTGTGAGCGGGGGTCTAAATGAGGTCTAGAATGCGAAAATACAGTCCGGAACGAAAGATAGAGCGGACGTATTTGGGAATTTTTAAATGCCTTTCTCGATATAAATATATATATATAGAGAAGGAGGGAGATCAGTGTGTTGTAACTTTGCTCGCAACCGGCATATATAAAGAATTCTTGTTGTGGAGTGTGTGTGTGTGTGTGTGTGTGTGCATCAGCAGCAGCACCATCAGCAGCATACGTGAAGTGGGGGATTTAACTACTAAAGGAGGAAAATTCGACGATAAACAGTTCACTTGTTGATGTGATTTGTAATAATACGGACGAAAGACTCGCTTATGATGAATGTAATAATATAACGCGCGGAAAAAGGTCAAGCATGCATGATCAATATCCTCTTCTCCTGTAACAAAGTAAATACATGTAGCAGTTATTGCATCTTGTTTATTTTGTTGGCCATGCAGAGTATTAATGACCGAATTATTGCTTTTTTTATATATATATACATACACATATACATAACTATCTTCAGATGACGTCCTCAATCGTAATATCGGATATCGGAAAAAATAACCCTTTCCAGCGCCTAAAAGTCGCCTAGCGGGCATTTTTTGTTCCAGTGATATGGATTTAAATTATTTACGAAACGTTTCTGGTTCACTTTTATGGCGATGATGCTGAAGTTTCTTACGGCGACGACATTTATTTGTATTGTGAAGAAGGGGATGATTTTTGCATAAGAGGAGAGAGCGAACGAGGAGGATCTTAAATTTATAGAAATTTTTTCCTGTCTTTTTTTTATTATTATTTACTCAGTTTAGATTATCAACATAAGTTTGGTGCGAGTGAGAGGTTTAGGAATTGCGATACAAGTAAAGCGACAAACGGAAACCCGCATAATTTGTCTGGTGTTAGCTTTTCCTTCCTCCTTACTAAACGTGCCGTAATCGCAAAATTTAAACTGGAACAAACCTGTTTTGTTCCTCGTCTTCTAGACCAAATTTAAAATATCTTTAAAGTGTAAATATATTAAATTATTATCGTGATTATCGTGTGCTTAACTTGCCGTGTTTCACGATAAAGATGTCGCAGATAAGTGAAATTTGCTACAATTTTCTCGTCAGAATTTCTTAAACGTGGTTACGGTTCTTTTATATATATTTATGGATTAGTAAGGATCATTTTCATCACGAAAATTTCGAAGATTCTTACGTACATCGCTATACAATTTTGGTGACACGTGTTAAAAGCTTCGTAACGACTACAATTTGTTCCTGTTCTCTATAAGTTAAAGGTGTTTACGATACACAAATAAGTGCGCTACACTCTCGACTTTTATTATAAAGCGCTTTTTTCGTGATTCTTTAATGTTCGAAATCGTAAATAAATCTCATTTGCTGCATTTAACCGGGAGGAATGTACAAAACGGAAGTGGTAAGTCAACTTTATTCGATAAACAGAATTGTATACGTGCTTTTTTTAAACGTTTTTAACGCTGCCGATGGCGAATAAGTCGAGTGAATTTTCAAATTTAGCGTCACGAAATCTTCACCTACGTAATTCGCCCCGTTATCGACAGAAAGACAAAAAGGGACGACGATATGGTTGTTAAAAGTTTCGTGACTGGTGCAATTAACGTGACACGTACGCGACATTTTTCACTTTTCGTCGTTCGGACGTTCTGTTTAAGCCAAAGGGGATGGAAGATTGTTAAGGTTGCATTTTTAGAAGAACCTTTCTGTCCCAAAACTTTTAGTCGTGTAGAAGAAGGGGGCAGGAAGAAGAAGAAGAGCAAGTGCCACTGATGTGTTTACACAGAATTAACTGGCTTTTACTTTATAAAAATGGCCAATTACGCGAGTAGATTTAGCGAAAGTATTTAATCTTTTAAAAGATGTTTTATAGAAGTTTTAAGATCCACGAGATTATTTCATATTGGAGCACAAACACGCCGGTGCCTCTTCTTAAATGAGAACATTCGACTGTTTCTTCTTTGCTTTTTTAATTAGTAGCTAGATTAAAAAAGAAGTAGTATATATATATGTGTGTGTGTATGTGTATGTGTGTATAAAAAAAGGCAGCTCTTGGTGAAGTAAAAGCTGCGCCGATGCACTTCTCTGTTTGCTAAGATGGGTGTTTCGCTGTGTTAAAATGATTTTTGATCATTCGAGCAAAAAGCGGCGCAACTAATTGAAATTGGACATTATCGTCCGATGAATTTAATTATTAATCTCGTGCTGGGGCCTTCATCTTTACGTCGAGGCCCTATTAATTTGTTGTTAGCGAAGTTCTTTTATTTACAATATTTATATGTGTATGTATATATATGACATTAAAAAGCGTATCGTCTTCGAATTTGAGGTATAAGTATTTAAAAAAATCACATAAAGCATAAGTAAAGTCACCTGCATATGTTTGTGTATATAAATAACTTTATACTTATCTCTTAAATTCGAAAATGATACTTTGTAATGTCATTGGAAACCCTTTTTATGCATCCTTACAATAAAATGTTTAGAACGAATCTGACTTTTTTAGAAGGTTTACTTTAATTTATATTCAGTTGCGTTTATAATAAATAAATAAAAATGCATAAAAATGAGTGCTTTGTTTGATAGATCAATGTATTTTTAATAACTTTATAGCGTTATACGAAGATAAAACGTTATATTGAATGTAATTTTCGAACATTTAAACACGAAATAACGGTTTAAGCTTTATTTTATTCAAGGATTTCGAGTTTTTCGAACATATATCGATGCTCTTGACTAGTGAACTTGTTCTCCATTCTGCTATTTGGCAAACAGTTTCCGAACGAAATGGATAGGAGCGAGAACTAAGACGACACTAAGCATTTAGGAAATTGCATCCAGAATTTTGGCCAAGAGGATCCGCTGCCAAAATTTTCTCCTATTTCTGTCTACGTTCGAGTTTTCTGTTCCTACCTTTCATAATACGAGTTTGCATTTAAAGAAGTTTTTCTTCGTTTATTTATTATTTTCTTGTTTTTTTGGTAGACACAGAACGAGTATCGTAAGCATTTTGTTCCACTGTATAAGGATCGAGCTGTAGGGGAAAAATTTTTAAAGAAGAGAAACAAAAGCCTTTGGGGAAAAAGACAATTTTTATTTAATTCTGCAGAATTTGGCACGAATCGCGAATTTCTCAATCTATCATTAAATTTAGTAGGAAAATTCTACAGTAATCAATAAAAGTTTTTCTAAATGTTTCCCTACCAGATCTTGGACAATCGTGTGTTTTGTAGATGCCCTTCTCTCGGAACGTTACGGCGGGACACGAAAACGAGCATTCTTTCGACCTTGTTACGGTCGGAACAAGCGAGATGCCACTTTTAATAAAATACTCACTAACACGCGATTCTTTTGCCTAAAATGCCGAGTTAATTCAGAATGCATACATAGACGTCCTTGATGAACAACTTCCACCCGTTGCCACTAAAATATTCAGATGTAGGTGAGATAGATCCAGACAAGTTAAGAAGAAATCTATCGGATGAATCGATAAATCTGTTCGTGTTTTTTTAAGGTTCTTCATTCTTAAATCCTAGATTCCTTCCTCTTAAAGTGCTGTAGGATCGTCTCTTTTTTTGCCTTGTTGACCCTGTTCTCTGCTCTTTTTTCTAACGGCGTATTTATTATCTACAAACAAATTTCTTCTAATAAATTCGAAAGTCTCCTCGACCTTTCCGGCGTATCACGTGATTTTCTGTGGGGTTTATGTTGTTATAAAGTGATTAATGGACGGAAAAGAAGCTGCCACTCTCGGCATATATAAGTGCGTTTGCAGCTCTTCTTACTGGAAGGTGGCATTTTTCCGAGAGTGGAAGCGAAAGAGTTATCAAGGACAGAAAGTTCTCGGGGGGACCAGATTCACGGAGGTGCCACGCCTCGTTCGAAAACGTCTACGGGTATTAGTTTGAAGGATAAAAGAAATTTAATGAGTTGTTGCAGAGTTTTGTGCGAGGAAAAGTCGCCAAGGAAACCGATTGCGTGTTCTCTTATTTAGCCCGGGAGAAACAGCGTCAGATTACACATCCAAGTTAGTGGTGTCCCCCCCTTAATGACCTTGTCACCTCTACTTTCCAGCAATCGTTCTAATGAGCCTATCAGGCGTGTATTATACATCCGGACATGAGGCTCACGACGAACGACTTCGCGTCTCAGACAACACACTAGCAAAGTTTTCGTCCAACTGGGTCCACTACCCATCCGATCTCGAGCCGTGGTTGACGGGCGGTGTGACGCAAACGCTTCACGAATGGCGTCGTCTTTTGCTAAACACTGTTTATATAGCGCGCAAGAAGGGGAATTAAACCGGTTGGGATGGATTATTTTTTCTCTCCCATCGAGAAAAACAGAATTAAAAACGCCGACGGGGTCTTTAAGAACCATGTTGCTCCGAATTAATGCAGTCGGATAACCCACTCTCCGAATCTTTATGGTCATCAGGAGGTGCATTTTTTTTCCTCCTCCTTTCCCCTTCTCAACCTCGCGACTTTCCAATTTCAGCCTGACAGAATTTGGGTAATATAGTTGAAATTCCTGTGTCATTCCCTGCCATTGATTTCTGCTCAGTTTTCAGCATACACCCCCGATGTCCCAGAACGTAGTTCTTGATTACTTAATCGATATTTCTGTTGTGTGTACGCAGTGCTCGCTCATCCAACTCACGACTCGCTAGGCGTGTAGACGTCTCTCCCCTTCCCTACACTCTCTAGGGTCCACAGGAAATTTTCTAAGTCCTCCCGGGTACAAGAGATTGGCTGGAATGGAGAATTGAAAGTGGGCGTAAGGATCGAGAAAGGGGGCGTAGCACCATCTTCAATGAAACAACCCAATCTAACATATTTTGTCGTTTGAGTATTTACCGTGGTAATTGTGGATTGTATCCCCCGCGTGGTTCTCTGCAAACGGCATTAAATGTCGGTTGCGATAGTCGATCCCTCGTCTTCAAACTGTCATAGCCAACATCTGTCACGCTCTCGCCCCAAAAATACTTTAAATAGCTCATCAAAGAAACTAATAATTCTAAACAAACTCGTACTTTTTCCTCTCCCCCCTTGATCCGTTTTCGGAACGATAGGATTCTGCTACTTGCGAAAACCTCGAGCACTCCACGTGAGAAAATGCTGCACATAATTTACACTCGGCGGTAAATGAACTTGAGATGAAATTAAACAGAGAGAGAGATTACATTCCAGAGATGTAAAAACGCTAGAAATAGAAGTTTTAATAAGTTGTCCATCTCTGTTTTGCTCTAGGCTCGAAATTACTTCAATTTTGAGATTCACTTATTATTATTAGAGGCCTGCATTCCATTCTCAGTGCACTTTTATCATTTGCTTCTCGATGCAGATTAAAAATTTTACCATGCTTTTTGTGTACCGGGTCACTTTACGCCATTACACGTCGATCGGACTTTGCTCTTGCTCCAATTTGCTTCTACCCTAAATTTCATCGCTTGCTTGCGTTCTGTCATTGTCCTAAATTTGCACACTTGCGTATATTTTGCTCTTCCCTAAGTGCAAAATATACGCAAGTGCAAGTACGCAAGATAAGTGCGTATATTTGCCTCTTCCTTAAATCTGCTCGTTTGTACAAAATTTTTTACTTATTTATACTTTGTATCTATCTTTAATTTGCTTGCTTCTGCGTACTTTACTCCTGCTGAATTTGCTCGCTAACGCGCTGTCTGCTCCTGTTTAAATATGCTCATTTGTACATATTTTGCCCTTATCTTAAATTTGTTTCCTTGCATGTTCTTTATTCCTATTTAAATTCACTCACTTTCGCATATTTTGCTACAATTCTAAATCTGCTTACTCTCTCCTTGCTCGCTTTCTGCTCCTATCCTAAATTTTTTGAATTGCATGCAATTAATTTTTATCTTAGATTTATTCTTTTGCATATACTTTTGCTACCGCTTTAGTCTTACTCGATCGCCTATATCAAGTTTTATCCTAAATTTGCTTATTCACACATTCTTAATTTCTGTTCTAAATTCGCTTTGCTCCTATCTGAAAATTTGCCTGGATACAAAATTTTGCTCGCATTGCTCCGATCGTAATTTTTACTAGAGGATGAGGATGACCTCTTAATAATCATTCGCATTCGAGGTTAAGAAAAGTAGAGACAAATGACACAACTCGACTTGCCTTTTGGCTACTCCTATTAACGTCTCGATTGTGGACAAGATGCGTGGAAGACGATAATAATTGGATTTTGCCCCAAGTTCCACTCGTTAAACCATCTGCCGTTTTCTGTTTTCGGACCGAAGTAGAGAGGAGGAACAAGAAACGGATCTCCTCCTCTCTACAAAATCCTTTTTTCTGAACGATCTCTATGAAGAAAACGGCTTCTTATCCATCGAAACAATAGCGCGTATGTGTGTCTGGTCGTGCGCTCTCTCAGCTCCCAGAATAATAATTTAATTAAAAACATAGAACGATCTGCCGTAATAGCCGACAAACTGTGTAATTTAAGTAGTTCTAATGGTTTAGACCGGATAGGCCAAGCAGAGGATGATCAGTTGAAAGAAGAAAATTAGCAGATCTTATCGAGGTAACTGCTGCGCTCCTTTTTTTATACGTTTAGTCAACTTTATATTGAAGCAATGAACTGATAATTGCCGTAAGACCGGTAATAGTTGTTGCCTGTGCCGCTTACTCCTCGACTATTCCTCATCCTACGTTTTCGCATCGTTCCTGTTTTATTTTTTATATAATTCTTACAAAAATGGCGGCTTACTAAAAACGTTCTGGTATATTACTTCCGATTTATTTTACCCAAAAACTTCTTCTTAATATTTTTATATTAATTTTTGACATTTAAAAACACTTAAACCAAACTTCTCCTTAAGATTCCTGCTGGTGTAGTAATCCTAACTCCCAAAATATCGATTTTCTTTCGTGTTTTTTTATCTAGATGAAATAACCAATTGAGATAATATTGTTGAGGACTCGCATCAGTTTTATGTATTTTAAATCGGAGCTTCATACTTTTAAGTGCTGTTTAAAAAAAGTGTTTTTCCATCTCTCATTTTATCCTTTAAGAACAATTTGATATCTCAAAATCTCTGTATAGTTGTCCTGTACTTTCTGCTTGGGACCAGTTGTGGCTCTTGTTTCTTATTTCATTCTCTTCATATTTTGGTCTGTACTTGGTTTTACGATTGCTCTTCTTTTACTAGACTAGATATGTACGGAGGTGTAAATGATTTTATCATAATAATCACTAAGTTTAAATATTACTGAAGTAGTATAAAGCTGCAAATCTGTATGTATTATAAAATTATATAATTCTAAGATGGTTTATCTTGGAAGGAGTACGTTTCGAAAGTTACATTCCTGTAAATTTATATATTACTGAAGTGGATAACCTTATTCTTTAACTAGAGATGGAAAAGTAAGGATGTCGTATAGAGCGTAATTGGTGTCGAAATGCATTTAAACGTGTCGAATATCTCTTTGCCATAAAGGAAACATCGTTTCTGATGTCATTGCAGCGATTGATTTCTTTTGATCAATAAAGGAAGCGTTCAGAAATCTGTAAATTCGCCCCCAAGATACTTTTTTTTCCTCCTATTTTCGTTTCTTCACGATACTATCTGAGATTTTGATAAGAATTATTATGCCTGATGTTATTTACTATCCATATTTAAATCGTTTGGTGGGTATTTGTCGTTCGTAATTTTACAGAAATTTGTACGTAAATCTTTCAGAAGTACTTTAAACATCTTATGAGGGAGAATTTTATGATCAGTTTGTTTTTATTGGAAAAGTGTTTTATTTAATTTCAACAACACAAATTAAATTAATGAGATTTTTATTTAAGACTTTTACTCAAATTATAATGTGGAAGATTGTTTAAATTATTATTTAAATAATTATAGAATTTTTAGAAGAAATATACATTAAATTTTCCAAAAAAATTCCCTAAAAACTACGAATTATGGAAGTGTTTATGCTAATAAAATTTTTGTTTCGCTTAAGTGAAAAAAATTCGTTAACCCGAAAGAAATTCGCACTAAAAAATGTCAAGATAAACTTTTCTTAGCGAAATTGCTAAGGGAATTTGTCGAGATATTCATGTTCCATCCTTTAAAAAATGTTCTGATGAGTTTAACTCGCGTACAGATGACGTAACGTATAAGTTTTGGTGGCTTAATCGCATCCGCTCACCCTCAACCCCTTCACTTAATAATGTATGTCATTGGTAATTCTAATTGGCAGAATGGGAAATATTATCGAAGTCGCCATTTAAATTTATTAGCGAATGACCTTCGACCTAAAGGTGGTGCGTGACGAGCCGTAGCAAGGTGAGACGAGGCCTCCGGACCTCTACTCGGCCCACCTGTCCTTCGTGTGGGAACTTCAAATACTCCTCTCTGCCTCTGTTTATTCGAAACTTTTGTCGCATGTTTGTTCCCCTCCTATTGTGTTTGACCTTCTAAAAACTCCCCTTTTCGACTCCCGATGGTCCAAATATTATCTAACAAAATGCTTCTGCACTTAATTAAGTTCCAGCACATAAATTTTTGACTAGTACACTTTACTAAACTTTTTTTTCCCGATTATACGAATAGTAACGTGTTTTTATAGTATAAATCTCGACGATTTTGTTAAAAACGCCCCTAAAATTACTCAAGAATTTTCATTTTTTAAAATTAAAGATAGAAGAAAAATGTACCTAAAAGTTATAGAAAATTTCTCTAAGATCTTATAAAATATCCTCTTCGGCTAGGAGTATTGTTCTTGAAATTCATTTCTGTTTGTAGCGTGTTCTCGTTTGTAAAAACAGGGAAATTGTTTGATAAAACGAATGAATTTTATCGGGTGTTAAGCATTTATTAAAATGGAGATTATCGCTATCCTCGTTTGCATTTATCGATTTCTAATAGGGCCTATTAAGGGTAGTAGATGTAGCTGAATGCTTCAGATAACGATAATCATCGGAATTAAGCGCAAGAAGCCACCGTCTTCCCTTATAAACAGGGCATTATCTGCTAATAATTACTTCCGCCGCCAATGGCTGCATTATCATTCGTTTCCACCTCTATCTTGTTGATTTTGTACAATTATCTATATAATTAATTTTGACCAGGTTTGGCCGGTGTTGCTCCGACACGACTAGCGAACGATACGTTAATAACCCTAGTAAGAGGGTGTCACCTGGTGGCGATGTTGCGAACTAACGCAGTTGTCGGCCTGAGCCACAACCCCCTCTAATTCGAGAGGGTCACGCCGAATTGGCCCACAGAAGTAAGGTGGATTTAGCGCGCAACGCATGCCTAGTTGTTGCTATATTCAGTTTATATATATAAATATTAGTTGCAGGAAGGAGTTCACACTGGGAAACAGTACATTTGACGACGATTTCGTCAACTGTTTTGCTTATCTGGTTGCAGATCTGTTGTCGTCCAGTTTCGAGGCGTGCTCCGGGGTGGTGTCTCGGCCAACCGGTTCTAACGAAGGGTCACATGGACGTTTTCTGATCGTTTTGGATCACGCACACGCACAGATATCACGATACTTTCCCGCCACCACGTGCGCAACGTGGGTCGACCTTCCTCTTTTTCCTACGGCCATTACCTAAAATGGCATTTTCGGCCGTTGCTTGCGCATCGATACTCTTTTATCCTCCACGAAGAGGGTGGGTAATAAGTGCAGGTTCGCAATCGGGTAATTTTCTCGAGATTCGCCTCGGGTGTCGCTGTTTACGTCGTAAACTGCGAATTTTCTTCGTCCGGTCACACATGATGTCCTCTCGGTCGACTGGTATGTCCATTGTAGCTGCTGGAACTGATGGGGCATCTCCGACAAAAACGGCACCACCTCTTCTACGTCACGATTGATGAAGGGGACCGAAATTCTCTGGCACGATTTTACACAGATAGCTATTTAGAAACAGGAAGGGACTTTAGTTTCCCGCACCGGAAGCCGTGGGGGCGATTTAGTTGGTTTTTTTCCCCACGCTCTCTCTTTCTCTCTCTCTCTTTCCTCCCTGGAAGACGGGGAGAGTGAAAATTTCCCTCCCCTCTTAAGTACCCGAGGGAATTCTAGCGAAAGCGGTTGTACTTATAATTACCCACTATATTTATATCTCGGTGACTTAGTTTCTCGGTGGTATCAAAAAGGAAAGAGTTATCAGTGTGGGACATTATTGGGTCAGCTGCAGTCCTCTTAATTGTCGAGCATTAAATATAGTCAAAAGAAGCGTCCGGATGTATTTATGGGCAGATGGTGCCATCCGAACTTAATCTGTGCTTGGAGTGTCCATCGTGTTTTGCTCGCTTATTGTCGTTCCGTTTTGTTTCCTGGTTGGACGTGACCATCAAGGACACGCGGTTGTGTCATATCTGATAAAAGTTAAATCTGGTTAAGACCGGTTTTTTTGTAGATCCGGTCGAGAATAAGGCAATCCGAGGATGTTTAGCAGAAGGTGTGTGCCCTTTTTTAATGATCGGACGAACCAATTAATTCAATCCTACGGGCTAAGAAATCCTGTTTTGGCCGTGGGCCGAGAGGGTTGCCCGTTCGTGTCGGAAATAGGGACATCTCGATCCTGCTTCTGTCACGCGATTCCACTGAGTTTCAAAATGGAGTGCCCTCTCTTCTACACTCCATACTAACGTTACTAATACCGGGGTGAAAGGGATTTTTTTCGTTCCTCCTTCGTCCAGAAAAAGCGAATATCGCCAGTTTAATCTGCGATTTGGACATGCCAGTAGCAAATTAATTACTTGTCATGAGTGAAAATTAATTAAATCTACTGGAAGAGTAATTAGGCTGAGGTTAAATATTGAATTGGAACACAGATTTCTGTTCGCAGTTCCCTTCAGCGGTTCCTAAGTTTTCTGCCAAACAACCTTTCTCCCCGTAAAACCCTTCATTACTCTTATAATAACTGGTCAAAAAACACTATTTACTAATTTATTCCTCCCGAATTTCTCTCTAATTACGTTCCGTCTGTAGAATCTGGCAAATCTGCTCGCGTCAAAAGTCTAGAATCGACTTTTTCTATAGAAAAAGTGCCATTCTTCGCCGTTTGCGAAGTAAAAAAATTCGTCACCCTCACGCGCTGGTGACGCGTTTCGTTCGGAAGTTCTCCGCGAATGGGATAGATTGTGTTTGTGTTGACGACAAATGAGTCATCGATATGCGTGAGAACATCACTTATCAGTTATTACAAATGAGGAGTGGCTTGGAGATGGGCACAGATATACTCTTCTTGCATTGCACTTCAAACGTGGCCGTTGGGTGTTAAATCTTGACCATTCGAAACACTTAAAGGAGATTAGGCTACTCTGGCAATTGTCGGGGTTGTCATTTATCCGAGGTAGTATATATTTCCTAGAGCGGGGCAAGGATCGACTCTCGGTGCGTGTTTCATTGTCTTTTCTTTTAAAGGTCATCCTGGCGATTCTTGGAAGTGTCATGCATATTGAAAAACTTGTAACTGCGACCGTTTTTTTTCTCTTCCATTCTCCCTTTCTTATCTGCCAGTGCAGAAAAACAGGGTCTGTGCCTTTTATTTCAACCTCCTGCTCTTGTATCTCTTTCGTCACGTGATTGGAGATGGGGAGACGACAAAACTTTCACTGGCTCGTCAGTTGCTTAGTGCAGGAGTGGATGGAAAACATAAAAAAAAAGAACTGGATACAGTTCAGTCCCCGAAAAAACTGTCCAAACTTTGCCAAGATTTTTTTCCACATTTCTTCCCACCCGAAACATTCGATGATTTTGTTCAAAGTTTGTGATCGATAACGTTAATTACCTTTTTTGTGTATAATTAACAGAATTGATTCCATATTATACGTCTGATTTTTTGTATCTTTTTTTGTTTCCCACCTTTGGTTCCCATGGCAACAGTGTAGCGTGACGTCACAGGTATGGGTTAATATCAGCTGATTGACATCCCGACGGAGAACCAAATTTGATATTTCGTCTGGTAGATAACACTCGATCCCATCATCTTGGATGAGTATCGCATGATTTCATGATTTTACTAGATCAATTAAGTGACGATATAGAAGAAACAGAATCTATTGCCGATCATACGCTTTGCAATTTTATAATTATCGCCTCGGTTGCTGCTTATGTAGATGAAGTCATTCGTAGTCCAACAATGACTAGTGAAAATAACCTCGATCGTCAATATTTAGACGAAAGTTCCCACAGGAAATAGTGTTTGTGTCCTTGATTTACATTTTGACCTTCAGTGCAAATCACTGGACTAAGAGAGCAACGATCAGAAACTGTATAAATGCAAATCCGATGTGAAGGAAGAGGTAGGAAATAAAGATTTCGCTTCACTCACGAACGGAAGAAAGAAGTATTATTAAGGCGGTCAAACTGGGCACCATTACGTCACGTTAATGACGCAACGATGTCCATTCATACTCAGGTTCGCTTTTCCACCTCTCGAGTACGTTGAACCTGTTGTCGATGTCACTCGACTGGATTTGTAGGTGCAAATTAACCAGTCCCGCATCCATCAATCAGATCTGTGAATATCCAAATAACTCGAGACGACGACCCACAAGGCCGAAAGGGTTAATCAAGCAACAATGGTAGTTACACTTCCCTTTGATTTAAATGTTTTCTGATAGAAACCCTTATAACAGACTTACTATAATTTTCGCTAACTATAGATTTAATTAATTTCAATTTTCTTGGAGACTGTTTTGACGGTGTTTGTTTCAGATTGGTCTTTCTTGTTGACGCTAACAGAAAGTAAGCTCTATACGTGAAATTTGTCATAATTTATCCCCCTCTGAAGAAAATATTAAGGAAAAAACTTAAGCAAGACGATAAGTACTCAGTTCTTAAAGCAGTATAGTTTTTTAGCCTGTACGAAGATTGTATTTTACCGCTGAGAAACTTCAGTTTTGGAGGTTGTTTTTAAATAAATATCATCTTAACGTTAAGATTATTCAACGATGGACTTGTTATCCCTCGAAAAAAATCTAGAAGAGTTGGACATTTTAATTGTGGGGATCGGAGGACGAAGCGGGACGTTGACACCTGCGCATTCGTGTACCACCCGAGGGGAGCAACCTATAACTCAGATATTTTCGGTAGAAGGATGGCTCCACCTCAACTAGGATTCTTTTTTTTTCTTCCTACCCTCTTTGGCGGCAAGGGTAATGGCTAGCCATCACGCAGAATTCGGACGAGAAGAGCAGAATTATTAGCGCATTGTTGGCGGGAGTCTTTGCAAGAGGAGAATAAATCGCTAACGACCAAGTTACGTCTGGCCGGATGGTGGAACTGATGGGGATGTTTACCGAGCTAGCGATAGCGGCATTATCATATCTGTCCGTGGCCGTAACTGCAGTTTTGTTTCCTCTAATTCGACCAGCTCGGATATGGAGGCACTTACGTTGCTCTTCGATGCGTGTCGCGCGTTGGCCAGTCGCAACGACCACCATTAATGGCTTTATAATGTGGCCGGCTCGGGATATTGGTCCTAGAAGAGCACCTCGGGCGGCTCCTCACGATACGCGATCGTGTTGGCAGCTTATCTGAAGCGATGGATAAAAAAAAATAATGCTGTCAGTAGGGATATATTGATTTATGATTTTTGGGATCAATACAAATAGCGAGGGGGTGCGGAAAATGAGGCTGCCTATCAAAGAAAGTTCATTGTGTGTTAGTGCATGGACTCGGTCTTTGGATCTCCGCAGATCGATGGCCAAAAAACCTTCTTTATTTATAATTGATTTTTAGCTTGTAACAATTACAAAGAAATAGAATAAATCCTCCCGGTAAAAGGAGAGGTTTTGCTCCTCGTGTCCGCTACTTTAAGTAAGAAATTGATGGAAAAAAGTGCTGCAAAACTCGTACTAACCGGACTAGGAATGGTAGAGTAGAGAATCCATTGGAGAAGAGGTTGTATTTTTTCGCCAGACAGAAATCGATGATACCTCTTGCTTGCTAATTAACGCTGTAGTATAAGAAAATGGCGGCTCCGATGTGGCGATGCTGGGACACTACCAACGACGAGGACGAGCCTTCGTCTTTCTTGGTTCTTTGTCGTCGTTCGGATTTTCACGCTTCAAACCGGCCCTTTCGATATCAAAGTGTTGCCAGTTTGCCCCAAAATTCATTAAGAATTCTAAAAATTCACCTCCGTCTCGGGAGTAACTTTTCGCTAATAAACGTTGCAGAATTATTAGAGGGGTGCGTTTTTTTTGTGACGAGTGGGTTCAGTTATAGAAAATGGTAAATCTCTTTTAATGAAAAAGTTATTCCCTGCACGAGATTTCTCGGAGAGCGTTTACGCCGCGCACCATCCAGAGAGAAAACAGGTAATTAGCGAGTTTCGGGAGGGAGGGGGATATACTCGAAAATTTCAATAATTGTAGAAACTACGTTCATAAAGAAATAGGAGATAATTGTACGAGCGGCATAAAGACAGAAGGGCGCGTTGATTAATCTGACAGAAAACACAACTTTAATTTAGTGCCAGCCAACTTGTTTGAAAATGGATGAGAAAAAGTTCTTGAAACCCGTCTCTTTCTGTAAGATGCATAATTACAAGTATATAAATAAAGCCTGGCTCACTTCTTTTCTGTCTCTCTATGTTTTTTAGCTTCGTTTGCAGAAAGTAATCAATACCTTTAGAAAAATCTGCCATTGGCAAAAAAGAGTTGCGTATCTGCAGCTGGTGAGGTACTTCTTTGGTGCTCGTTGTATCTCCGTCCCGATCCTTCCACTTAACGATGGACCGCTGACCAGCGCCCAATTTACCTCTGGTGGCTAATTATGACCCTCTAAACCGCTTGTTAAACTAGCAGGTGGTGCAATAGCCACTAATAGACGGCCTTAGATATTTATTGTTGAAAGGGTTATATAGTAATGGGGATGGTAATTGTTGTTTTCTCCCCACTTTACGGAAAGACTTCATTTCATTATTATTCTTTTTTTTTTTTTTTCTATCTGCCACGACGCTATTTTCTGATGGCAATCACACAAATCCAATTGTTCTGCAGGAAGCACAAGTTCTGATTAAATCCGACTAGGTTTTCGAGGTGGTAAGGTATCGACTGTTTGTCGGTGTGGTTTGTCTGAACGTTTTCTCCCCCACATCATCTATCCATCCCCGAGAACCCCTCTCTTCTATCGATTGAGTAGAGAAACCCTAATGATACCTGTCTGGACCATACTTTGTCACTTTTACTATTTTGATTGCTCGTGTATTGTTTAACCCCTTTGCTCTTAGGAATTTTATCCGTCTTCAGCTTATTTTATCTAACAAAAAGGTAGTAGTTTAATCTCGTTGTTTGCGTCCGTAAACAATTATGAAATCGTTGAAGTATAAATTTAAGTGATTTCGCGTAAACAATGATTACATATCTTTCGTGATAAAAAAAAAGAGAAGGTTTATAAAATAACAAAAGAGTTTGTCCTTGCCAGATACAAATTTTTGGTTAAACTTTCCGGCAATAAGTTAATAAATCACTAGCGTTGTCCTTATTAATTTTTATACCGTCTTCCAATTTGAATAATCTTGTAAAATGATTTTAAAGGGGGGAGGAGATACCCATAAAAAACATAAACAGAATCTTTTTTTTTCTAAGTCTCTCTTACGGTTTATCAGATGGCAAGGAAAAAGTCGAGAGGAGCAAAAATAATGATTATCGATCCTCGCTAAGTATTAGTCTTGTTAGGATCATTTATGTATTTTTTAATTACATCTTTAAAGGGGGGACTATTTGTATTTTTGTAGTTTGATTAATTGTGCAGGATCGCCAATTTTCAATTTTTCGCTCACTCGGAAAAGCTTTCCGCATCAGTTTTTCGCACCTTTATCGCAAGGAGCATTTTGGGTTTTTATCTTCTTCCGATTGTGCTTCACGGCTTCGACCCGGGTTTCCAGGAAATTAGTCGCGTTCGAGACAAGAATCGGAATGCCTATAGGCGGTCTGAGTGACCCAACCTCTGGCGAAATATTCCAAAATTTAATAATGGACGTGCTAAGGTCTCGTGACCTATTTTATATGGCAGGAAAAAGTGAGTGTAAAAAAATGGCAAAGTACTCGGCTTCGTAATCATTCATAGAGTAGAGGGAGCGAGAATTAAAAAAAAGACGCCTTCTCGGCCATTCGATATTCATATTAGTTGCCGGAGTGATGAATGTTGTTGCGAATCCAGGCCAAGTTTAGTGACCAGCTCGCGTGTAGCTGTGCCAAAGAAAAAGGCGAGGATAACATCATTGTTCTGTTTAGGAACAATGCGAGGGAAGTAAGAAGTGTAACATTAGTAAGGATGGGTGTTAATGGCAAGAAAAACTGCCGAGACAATCGGTACGGAAATTGCCGTATGTCCTGCGCACTGTGACATCCAGGCACTACCAGTCTAGGGGAGGGGGGGCGAACATTCCGTCGTTAGCAGCCAGTCGGGGAGGATCAGTGTTAGCACGCACACGTGCATGATCATAGTACGGTGACGGAGACACCTGACCAGCAAAGAGTGCAGAAAAACCTCCCTTTAATTATGCTGGGGACAGGGCTGGCAGGCTCCAAGTCTTGTCCAATTGGAGACTGCTCAAGTAGAACAGACGAGGCCTGTACAAATATGCTCCGTCCTCGGGAGATGGCAGGCGGGACTCCACTGGTGCAGGGCGCAGTCGCGCGCTTAATCACCTTGCCCGCAGAAATCTGACTGAGAAGGATTGGTGTTTTGGGTAGGCGCGCACTCCGGTCTGTCTCGTGCGCGCGTGCTGTGTGTGTGTCCCCGATGCAGTCCTGTCTGGAATTCCATCATTCTAACGTGACATTCCGACGGTATTCGCCGTCTTCGCCGCTTCAACATCCCGTGAAGGAAGAAGACCAGCTACACGAGCCCCACTTGGACAGCTGTTCCGTGTCGAGTTCTTGTGCAGGTGGGGTTACTCCCACTTCATCACGTAGTTCTGGAAGTTTTTATGGTGCACCTCACTGTTATGTGCCGGGCAAAAAAGTTGATTCGCTTAACAGTCTCCCCAGGCTAGGGATGCTGGGAGGACAACACTCCATGTATCCGGTAAATATTCGTTTTTTATATTTATTGCTTATCGTCAACGGAACGAAAGAACCCACGTGTACACTACTTGCGAACACGTGGACGCTCCGTCTTTAGTTTCGATTTTGCCCACTTAAGTCGACGCTTCGGAAGTACGTTCGGTTGATTCCAAATTGTGTTTCTTCTGATCGTCGAGATTTGCTGTGTTTTTGTCGATGAGACTCGGAACTAGGCGCGTCTTTCCCTCTCCCTCTCCTCTCTCCCTCTCTCGCTCTCTCTCTCCTCTTTATGAGATTAAAATCGATGATTTTGTGTCGTTTCGTTTTTTCACCGCAAATCACTCCCAAATGGCGTCGACCTACAAGGAGAACTCAATCAACAGCAAACATCAAACACGTGAAAGGAATGAGTAAAACAACTAATTCCGTCTTGTCTGGATGATTTGCTTTACTGCGCGCATTCCAACGGTATCGACAATAATTCTATCTAGTGTGGCATGTGCCGAAAGTGCCGATCCTGTTTGCACGTTCGGGTATTAGTCGGCGGTGCCAGGCCTGCTCCACTTTTTAAATTAAGTAAGCGAAGTCGATTTCGGTCCATGAAACTCACTTACGTCGCACCTCTCGTGAGGCCCATCGTTTACTTTATTTAATCGTAGCGCTTCTCGATTTCAATTAAAGAGATTCGGGGCTTGATTTTCCGTCTTTTGCTTTTACAGAAGGCTGCCTTGGTTTGGTCACCGACTTCGGAGACTCATGCTAGTAAACCGGGAGGATTGGCTGCTGCTGCAACACCGTCTCCTGGCCGGCCTGTGTCACCCGCTTCATCCGGAGTCATCCAGTGGATGTCGATGATGGCCGATCACGCACACAGCAGCGTCTCTACCCATCACGACGTACACTACATGTGGAACGGCGTGGAGGTAAGCAGAAACACCCCAGTCGAGCCACAAAGGTGGGCCGATCCTCTCGTGTCCCGCGAAGAAGATCCGGCACACTCTTGTGGATGTATCGGAATTGTAGCCAGCCAGAAGGGGGAATACAAAAAAGGGAAAAATGTGTCAGAAGGAACCGAAACGACAAAATGTTGCAATATACAGGAAGTAAAAATCCCCCCTCGTGTATAGATATCAATTAGGTTGACACATTTTTGTCGAAAATACTGGATGTTGATGAAATCTGACCGAACTGCCCAGTAACTGGTACTAGATATTTTCAGTAGTTTCACCGACAGACGTACTAAATATAGAAGTTACAGTTTACGGTAGGCCTAATTACCACATAAACCACGGCTACCGAAGGCAAAACTATGTCAACTTTTATAATACCTGCGAGTTTGCACTTCCTGTTTTCAAACTCGAACGAAAATCGGAGAAAACCCTAAGGGAAATTTTCGCGTACTTCCTCTACTGTGGCTAAGGGCCCAAATTGTCACCTGTCCCGAGTCGCAATTATTACGTAGACCCCGGGTCTTTTATAATTATTGAACTTAATCATCTGCGCATTCCAGAAGCGTCCACAAAAAAGAGGACGGGGCGAACGTGTCACATTAGTCATCAGTCATGTGTGAACGGCTCCGAATCGCCGATAATCAGCCATTTTTAATTGTTATTCTTTATTAACCGTTGAATGCAAAACGACACTCGACTAAAGAACGCGTCACCGGACAACTCTATATACCGGACCGACAACAAAAGAACCTCCCGTATAATGAAGCACCCGGGAGGTTGCCAGTTACACCCAGTAGTTGGCCCTACGTGTTTCGATTACCTGTAGACAAAACCTTATGAATATCGATTGTTTAATGGTCAATATAAATTCCCTCGTTATAAATAGATATGCAGTTATAAATACAACCTCCCTCCTCGGCTCTGCTGCCCTTATTTTTGCAACGCGTAGGCTCTCTGCGCCCCCATTTTTATTTTAGTTTTAATTACCGGGATGGAAAAATGTGGCTAAATGAATACGGTAAGTTAGCGTGGAGTATTTTTGCTTAACATCCGCAGGGAGAAGATCCGGAGGAACTGTCAGGATTTGTGCCGTATGAAAGATGAAGGGATTTGCTGGATAAAGTTAGCAAAGCGCTCCTCTCGGAAGACTGACACTTTGCTGGATGTAATCGGTAGACTTATTGGGTATAAAGCTGGCAAATTCTGTAGCAAAACCTTATATCGAGGATTAAATCAAAAGGCGCGGCGTAGATTGATAGCGTGATGGCAGAGATGCCCCGTCACGCGTCCCACTAGCCACAGTTAGTCGTGTTTTGGCCAAACATGAAGTCGAATGTTGCAGAATCGCAACCGGACTCGTCCGTAGTGGTAGGGAATATCCTAAATCTGGTTAAGACACGTGATAAGGGGAAAAATAAAGATCGTTAAGGGGCCGGATAGAAATCGATACCCATCAGCGAAAACTCGTCTCGGGCAGGAGGGCATTTTTTTCCTCTTCTGTTCCTCCCCTTCAGGCTTTGTGTCCACCGATCGAATTCGGATTGGCACGCAACTATCACTTGCCGTATACAAATATGTGCACACCAGTCGAGACCATCTAATGGAACTTATTATTGTCTAAAGACGGAAAGTCGCGTTAGAGGAAGCAAAGTGTTAAGAGTTAAACGTAGTAGATCCGGTAGTTTATACGCGGCCGGCACGTCGCTCTACACAATAGATGTCGGGAGGAGAGATGGACGGAGATCACGCTCGCAACACAAACGATTGCTATTCTATTGCTGAAATTGCCGACAGCAGTAAGGGTGAGGTGGTCATTAACCTACTCTTCGGGCGGTGCATTAATATGAGGTTGTGCAAAGGTCGACGTCTACCAATACTTATTTCATCACTCAATTTCTATTCCACCCTTTGCAAAATCCGCTTTTTACTCCCGTAACCACTCCATCGATTGTTATCTTCCTCCATTTATTAATAAACAAGGTTTATGTTGAGAAAAAAAATTGGATTTCCGAAGTGATTTCTCGACTCTTCATTGATTCTCTTAACCGAGACGCTTCTTCACAAATAAAAATCTACACTCGATAACCATCAGATTAACAAACGGAACGCCTTTAATCTTTGCAAGATATCTTCATTTTTTACTTGACGTAACTAAATTTTCAACGGTTTAACGTATTTGTGGTACTTTTGTGCCCGAAAATCTCGTTATTTTCGAATTTTTCGATGTCGAGACGGACGGGTTCCGGGTTTTTTGTCGGAATTTTGTCTGTAAAGCGTTCAAATCTGTTCTGAACAAAGAGAGTGGGATTTTTCACACAGAATGGCAACTTTTCGAGAGGTCGGCCGCGTGACGAAGACCATTCGAGAGGAGTTAAAAGTGTCGTATCAACTTTTATCGGTGGTTAGCACGTAGAGCAATAATTTGAACGAGGGTCCCGAGCATCTGTTAAACTATCGAGTGTTGAAATTAGCTTGAATTTCAAGCCAGTTCCGAAAAAGGATTCGGTCAAGGCTGATTGGCCGGAAGTGGCGAGCGATGTGCTAGAAACTGTCCACTTGCTCCGTCATCTTAATAGTTCTGCTTATCTTTAAGTCCTTGAAAAATTCCCCTTCGCCGGGGGCGAGGAAGTCAACATCGTGTCGAGAATTTATAGCTCATAGAAACCCGCTCCTCACCGGATTCTTTCTGCCCATCCAGCCCTCCACTCGAAAACAAAGCAGGGCTCTGGCAAATCCCACATTCTACGAAAACTCAGTGGCTTTTTCTTTTCCAAACCGACTTTGCAAATATGTTTAAAGTTATGTAAGACTTCGAAAAAAAAATCTCTCCAAAACAAACACGAAACTTTCCCTATCGTCATTTTTCTCAATATTTGATGTGGATTTTTTTTTTGAAAAGGATCCAATTTTTAATGTACATTTCTTACTTAAAACCGATGAGGATCATAAATTTTCGATTCCAGATTGATAATTACGCAGTCAAACACTGCCAAACGCGTAGATTATTGAAGAGTTTTTAGATAATATGTTGGTCCTTAATCTAAGAAATAATCTCGGATTGACGGCAAATTTCTAAAAATTAGAAATTTAACAGTTTCAATAGTGATCGCCCGTTACGCGCCGATGTACCTCGATAGAGGTTCACGTACAGAAGACTTTTTGAACTGTGATTTTTTGGTTCCGTTATTCCGGAAAACTTATTCGAAACCTATAAACGGTTTTCCGGTATAAGTATAGAGATTTTATATAAGGAGAACGGTTAAGGAGAACCGTTCTTGTTCCATTTATTTTAATCTATTTTGCCATCTCGTCACGATATGTTATCGATACCAAGTTTTTTCCCTTTTGAGTTGACCTCCTTCGAACGACACCAATCGAGTAAAGACTATAAACAATTTGTTGTGATCGGACTTTTCGGTTGTCGAAGAATGGCCACGCTGCAATTCCAGTTTTATATATCTTCGGGGGTCAGAAAGATGGCCTCAGATCATGTCAAAGATAGCAACACAACGGTCCTTTTTTCTTCTTCAATTTTGCGCCCTTGGAAGGATCTCTTGATGGCCGTGTGCAAGAAGAAAAAAATTAAGAAAAATTCAAAAATTACTTTTAAGAAAATTTTTTGATGATCAATCGGGGATGTTTGCCATTGATTTAATTAATAATTTATTAAAGGGCCGGTGATGCAAACTCCGGTATTCCATTAGAAAACAGTTTGATCTTTTACCTAGCTCTTAGATTCATCTTCGTTTTAGTTAAATTTCGTGTTTTGAAACGAGAAAGTTTAATTTTAATTCACAAATCTTGAATTTTTTGCCGAAAAAGTTCAAATTTTCTTAATTGTAATTCTTTATCCACCAAGAAAATAGTTTCGGAAAGGATACTTCTTTGCAAATTTTTCTTGTGTTTTTATTGTTTCTTTTTTAAGTTTTGATAGAAAATCTTATTTGTGGAATGATTTTTTATGATATTAAAACTTAATTTTTTGTATTTTTTTAAGTGCTCAATCATAATGAAGTTTAAAATTGTAAATGTTTGTGTCGAATCACATGAAGGTACTGAGTCGCGTTAAGATGAAACTACACTTTTCTTCGTTGATCAAAAGCTTTAATACTTGAAATCTGTGATAGTTTTATTTTAAATGTTGCAAATTAATGGGTATTCTAAAAATTCTAGTCTTCGAAATGCTTAAATACACTTAAATTCGTGATCGAGACGACTCGTGAATAAATTTGAAAATTATAAATAATTGAAGGGGCAAGTAGTTGAATGGGTGCTGTGTCACGTTTTTTTCCAACTACGGTTATTTGTAGTGTTGTGAAGATGTTATGTAGTAATTTGCGCAACATATTTAGCGCTACATCGAAGTAAAAAATTCCGAAGTTGGATATTTTATTGAAATTCGCTACGTAACACGTTCGTCTACTCGTCCCCTTCAATTATTACGAGTGTTATTTTAACGAGTTTTTGAGGCACTTCACTCAAACAAAATAGATTAATTTTTAGTTAAATGGGTCCTCTTCCGTTTGAATTTACCGATAATTCGGAATTTTTGGCTCTCCTCAGCACTGAGGATTTAATTTGGTTAATTCTTTGTTAGTTGAAAATATCGGAGACTTATCTTTCACGTTTTTGAGTTTTTGCGTTTAAATTTGGCTCTATTAAATATTTTTTTTAAGAGTATAAGGTCTTAAAGGGTTTAGTTAACGAAAGAAATGGTGTTTTTTGAAATATTCAGGCAACAGACGTCGAAGTTTTCGTTTTCTAATACAATTTCTTAGCAGAGAAAGGAAAGGAAACATTTCGACCGAATTGACTTTTCGAATCCTCCTGTAATAAAATATTAAGCTTGATTCCTATTTAATAGCCTATTAAGTGCTGCAAGAACGTGTCTACAAGCTCGTCCATTCTCGCTGTTACCGGATTTGTCTAGCCTTGCAAAGAGCCTCTTACTCTTGTTCCCCTAGATTTAACCAATTGAAGTCGATAGCCGACTTTAAATAGACTAGTTTTTAGGGGAGTAACCTCCGCCGAATATACCTTAAAAGCACTATTTTAACTCCGATTTTGGAGTCAAATTAATTTCTAGACCAAAGTTGATGGTTTAAAGAAGGGATTTCTCCCGAAATTCACTTAAACGAACGCAGTATCGGGGTTCTTCCACGGTAAATCACTAGGTAATGACATCGGGAAGAGTGCAACCAAGACTGCAGTTACGTGCAGCAGGCGCTTATGATAACGCCTACAACAACTATATAATGTTCTTCTTAGCAGAAATGAAAGAATGATAGAAAAAAAAACTAACTAGAGATCACGCAATTTTCACGCATTACTGTTTTTCTCAATCTGTTTGGAGCACGTTATGTAAATGCCACCATCGACCATTTCCTGCAGCAAGTCACGTGCAAGTTAACAACCCCCTTTGCTGCTACATCTGAAAGTTTACAGAATAAAAAAAATATTAAAAAAAACTCAGTTGTAATTAATTGAGTTGTTATATGTCTGCCCGCTTCTTATATAATGCACTCGATCCTCCGTTAGAACTGGGATCGACATTGTTGTAACTTACATCAGAAGACGAGATTTAAAAGTTGTGGACGTCGATATCGAGTTGGAAGGTTTTGAATGCGAAAGAGGAGCACGTAAAGTATACTGCAGTTGTGGTTTACGTTACAAATTTATCAAAATTTTACGATTTTAAACTTTTTATTTGGAACTTAGTTGGAAGCACACTTTAAACTTGGCACACAATCCGAATCTTGGTGCGAAATTCACGTCTGGAAAAGTTGTTCGAGTGTTTGAATCGTCATGGAAGTTATAATGACCCCGTCTACTCTTTAGAAAGGAGAATATTCGGTTTAGAAGATGATTATTTGAGTTTTTTTAAAGTGGCGATCGCTGGTATCATCCTAGCAAACGGCATTCACGTGGAAGGGGCGATTCAATTTCTGCATTAAAATTAACCGATACGAGCTGCACCCATATTTACATAGCGAATAAACTGCATTTCCTAAGAATGCACGTTATTCGGGATTGCTTTTTTCGGCCTGATTGACACGAAGCTGTTATCGTTGCTCCAGCCAATACGGATGCGTAAATTGTAACACATTTTTAAGAAAGTGGCGTAAGATGGTCCGCAAAATCCATTACATCCGATAATGGGATGTCCATCAAACAACTCACTCACGCGTCTTAGCAGCCGAGATCATCACTACTATATATATATATATACACTTTTTTACTTCACGTTTTTCTTATAAACCCAAACAATTTTATACGTTGTAGTCAAATTGTAACTGCCATTTTGGCGCAGCTCGAGTTTGGTCGAAGCTGTTTAGATAGTGTTTTCGATGGTGTTGCGTATCACTTTGCCACAAACGTGGTTTAGATAAGAGAAATGTGGCGTTGCTACTAGTTCGTAGTGTCGATAACGCGGGATAGACTTAAGTACCACCCCAAGCGACTGGACGATGCGACTGTGTTTTTAGACTACCCCATCCTTCCTTTGACGGGTTACATTTTGGCTCGGGGCTATCCGGCTATCCTCTATTAACACACTTCTAAACCTTCCCGTGTGATAAAGTCGGACGGTAACACGGCAGAGTTAATTATTCGTACGAAGGAGTGTTTTTTATGCGTCATCTCGTCCCTTCTCCTCTCTCACTCTCGCTACTCCGTGATTGAAAACGTCATTAGAACGGCCAACCACTCGCTTCTAGGACCTAAATGGAACCATTTTTGTCGTTAGTAATTTCTATCTCTTTCTCTACACACATAAACACAGACACGCGCTGTTATTAAACACGGACCTCGAAAGCGCAATCACGTAATCGACGCAACAAAGCCACCTGGTCGAATGTTGTTACACGTCACGCGGGGTTCAAAGTTCATCGTATCGGTGACTTAAATGGCTTAATGGGCACAATTTCACGCGTGACGATATTTATTGTTGGACGAGCTTCACGAGTTTCGCCACTCTTTTGCCCACGCCCGGGTTTATTTTCGATTCGCATTCACACTCGGCTTATTTCCTTAATGACTGGCGCGTTTCCTGATTTGGGGGGAGGGCGGAACGCTGTCGTCACTTGGAAATCTGATTTTTGTGTCAGTTTTTAAATAGATCTGCGCATTATCTATTCATATAGCTTTTTTCACCCCCTTCTTCTTCTTCTTCATCCGCGATTTTCTTTTGTTCCTTTAAGAGAAAGGAAAATCGATGCAGTTAAAAACAATTAAAATACTATTTCTAGATCTGGCTCCGTCGTAAACGCTGATTAGAGGGCTTTATTTCGGATGCCAATAACTTAATGAATTCGTCGGCATCTGCGCAAATGAGACCCTGACGTTTTATAATTAATAAAATTCTTCTGGTGTGCGGAATTTTCGCATTCTTTGCTTTTAATAAACGTCTTTAATATCCCGAACCCCCCAAAAAAGGCGTTCGAACTTTTAATAATTATTAACAGTTTTATAATTTTTGCTGCACTGTGGCGATAATTATTTTGTTCATCAACAACCTCCTCTCTCTCTCTCTCTCTCTCTCTGCATCAATCCTCTGCCAGATAAATCCTTGTCTCGAACGCCTGTTTTACTCCGTGCCCCCTCCAAAGTATTGACTCGCGGGCACTACGCATGCGCCCACCATCACCGACGTCGTTGGGGATTAAATTTCTTGTGTCCAGCATGGCGGTGCCTGTAATTAAGAGACTCTCATCTCCATGATGTGAAGGCAACCATCGACTACACCCTGCCCGGCGAGCGGCGGGAAGGGAGGAGCGAAACCATCTTTTCTGACTGAAAACACTAGGAAAGAAACAAATAAGAAAGTAAAAAATAATAAAAAAAAAAAGACCACTTCTCTGACTTTATAAGAATCACGAGAAAGAATCTGTTTGACACCGTGTACCAGAGAAAATAATGACTAGGATATGTAAAGTACTTATGGCGGTAGATATAAGAACGATTACCACAAATACGGTTGGCGGCAGGGGGGAGAAATAAGAAGAAGAAGAAAAAAAGAACCCCCCAAAAAAATGCGCGCACCGGAGATGATTTTAAAAGAGCTTTATTGATGAAGGAGTAACGAGTTTGTTAATTATGTACATGTATTTATGGGCCTAAAATCGCACTGGTATTTCGGTAATTAGCGTCGGCAGTGAGAGTTTTTATGTGCACAAAAATGGCGGACAGAAATGGACTCGTAGTCTTTCGGATCTACAGTTATGTCGCTTGACATCTGTCCGACGACCCTTGCATTGCTTAATGTTTTTTAACTTTCTTTTTTTCATTTACAGTAGGTATTTTATCTTCCACCCGTCTCACAGTGGAAGGGGAGAAGCTGATGTGGCTTCTTAGATGTATGACGTCGCCAAAGATTGAATTACACGGATTTTTTTTTTCATCTATTCTCCTCCCCCTCGTTCGCTTTGCTCCTACCACGTCGATATAACTTTTAGCATTCTGATCGGTTTACATCGTTCTCCCCAATCGTGGGAACGTTTACCAACTCGGATTATAATGGGACATGCTGTTAAAAAAGTGTCGCTACTTTAACCCTTTGGCTTAATGTGTTAGAGATGTAAAAAGGGGGTGAACAGAGTGCAGAAATAGCTATTTTCTCATAAACTGAAGCATTTCGGGTGTGACTTAATTGTCCTAGTGGATGCACTTAGGGTGAAGTTAACGAAGAATTGAAAATGTCTGTTGTGGTCACCCGTATCGAGCATAAGAGATATGTGTATATGAGCAGCTGCCCACAACTATTGCGGCATGGGCGTTTCGCATGCATAAAACATGGATGATGAAGTTAGATGCGCCGTTATTGCTGTTAATCAATGTAGGGAATAATCTGAAAAAGCTCAACTGCATTCTCATCACACCTTTAGCCCGATTATTATTCTGAAAGTGTTCATTTGGAAGCCAACTTTATGCAGTAGCTGGCCAAACATTATAGGAACGTAGTCGAACAATTTTCGCCTGGATAGTTTTTTATTGAAGCAGCGATCATTCTACACTATGTATAAATTATCGATTGGAGCAGGAAGTTGAGCTATTACGTGCTGGCAGAGAACTGGCTACACCACTTTTTAGCCATTCATGTCGACAACTTCCTGAATTTCTACCAATTACCCAGCTTGGTTTCTTTCTTTGTTGGGTTTCTTAAATATACTATTGACGTCGTGACGTCTCTGGACTGTTGCCTTCGGTTCTTCGATGATCCGTATCAAAAGTTGTTAAAATTTGGAGCCACTTCTCGAATCTCGTTGCTGTCACGCCTCTGATTCACGAAATCTTTGTTAAACTTCGACTAGAAGTCGTCACCTTTCAGATCTAATTAAAGATTTTCGTAGAAAGTTGGAATTCAGGATAGTTTTACAAAGGGTAGAGTTGATCTTAAATGGTTCTAATGTTTTATGAAATAAATTCCAGTTCATAGACGATGGAAAAAAAAGGAAAGAAATGCACAACTCGTCTCGGATTTTATCACATAACAATCAGTTAAAACGTTAGAGAACCCTTAAAATTCATTTCACGAATAAAAATTAGCTAGAATAAATGCTTTTGCACCACGAAACGAAGTACTACTCAAAGAAATAACGGTGAGTTAGAGGCACAAAAATGTCCTCTCCTTAATCGAATGATTAACTGATAATAGTAATTGTCCCACATAACAGTTACTCAGAGCAGATGCAAAATGTTAAAACTACACATTATAAAAAAAAACTATAATTATTTTTCACATTTTTTTAAATATCGAATATTATTTGAATCAGAAAGGCATTTATGATGTTTGTATCTTAATCATGGCAAGTGTTTACCATTTGTAACTAGTGTTTTCGTGATGGAATCAAAGAAATCATTCAGTGGCAAATTTCTATCGAGTTATAATAAGCAGGATGATTATCCTGTGGAAGCTCCCTTCAGAGGCCCCTTTTCTCTGTCTTGAGGCAATGAAGGAAGCTTCTACCCTATCCTCACCGATTAAAATGGAGAAAAATCACAAAGATGTCGACTCGATATTAGGTTGTATTTTTAACGAATTTGACACTTTAAATTTGATTTTTTTGGAAGTATTTTAGTTAAATATTTTAGAAAAATATCAGAAAAAGTCGATGTAATTTTGTATCTGTTCGTTGTTTCTCTTAATGATCGTCGCTTACAAGAAGATTCGATTATAGTTGAAACGTATGAAATCTTTCGTTAACCATGAAATTAAAATTTGATTTGGTAAGTAATTTTACTGTCGATGTCAAACGTATAGAAAAAGCAATTTTTACTCTTAATTTCTCGATTAACGAAGGCCAATTCGCTTCGACGAATTTGTAAAATTGTCAAAAATTTTCATTAAATCATTCAGAAGTTGAAGGAGTTTCGAAGACCGAAACGCAGTTCCTATTCGTTTTAAACGAGCCATTCTTAATAGTAATTGTCTAACGTGAGGACACTTTCGGATGTCAAAGGTCAATGTGGTTAGGCCTCTTTTAGAAGTCACGATCAAGACGAGAAATAATTAGATTAATTGGAAAACACGATCCGCTTCTTCATTTTGCAGTTTTAAGTATCGGGTTTTAAGAATCTCACTAATGTAGGGAGTGCCGTTTGTAGTTTTGAATATATTTTCTTGGAAGAAAAAAATTATTTTTAAATGGTAAATATAAGTTTAAAGGTATAAAAATTATTTTAATAGTAGATGTTCAGCAAATAAGTTGTAGTTGGGATTGCGGTTTGCGCTTTCTCTTATTGTGTTGATATTGGAGGATTTAAATACGTTGATATATGAACTAATTGTTCCATTTTTTCAAAATATAAGCGATTAAATATGAACTAGGCCATCTAAAAGTATGATTTCTTCGTATTCATTTCCATTTTGAAAGGTCCTCAAGTTCGTTCGTGAAGTTTCACTAGGCCTGGTATCATTTTTCGTTGTTAAACAAGAAAACGAAGCGATTATTCTTGAATTTTTTTGATGTAAGAATGCTAATTTATGCTAAGTTAATGACAAAAGAATTAAAAACGATCTTGCTAGGATTTACGAGTAAATTCGCTTTGATTACGTAAAGTTTACAACCGGCTAAACATCGGGAACCACACTAACTCCCGAGCCGAGTTTCATACATAAAATTCGAAGCATAGAAAAATTTGAATAGAATTTTGGGTTTCACGAATAAATAACGGAAAAGAAGAAAAATAATAAGTTAAATATTCGTAGGGATCTTGATTATTTTCGTATTAAAAATTGTCTTGGTGGTGTTGCATATAATAATGATAACTACTGCATCTCGGACGAGTTTAATTGCTCAAACGGAAGCGGAATGGAAAGAAAATTATGGATTGCAGTTCTTTTCCAATCATCATTTATATCAATTTCGAAAAATAAAACTTTTGCCAATGTATGTGTGTGTGCTTCCGAGTAAAAGTTTGTCTTGTTCTTACTTAGTTTATTATCCGTAATGAGGCATGTGTTGTGATTTTGAGGACAGGTAAAGAGTGCGATTTGGTTTCTGATCTCAACTGCAACATTTGATCGATAGGCTATCTCTTTGCCCGGATCTGAAATGTTTTGTTGATGTGCTCCGCGTTATTTTCCTTTCAAAATGCTCCATCACATCCTTTTTTTCCGATTGCTATCTTTAATTCTTTCTCTGCACAAGTGCGAATCTGATCAATTCCGTTTTAACCTTATAAAAATACATGCGATGATCTTTCTAATCTACATTTTAATCCGTGTTTTACCATTTTTTAAAGTGTTTTCGAAAGGTCGAGATTGAAAATCATAATGAGTAAATCCGTTGTCGAAGTCAAAAAATAGATCTTTATTCTGGAACATTTGAATCTTCTCTTTGAAATGGATCATATTCTTGTTCCGTGTCGTTGAATCGGTCTATTTTGTGGCTCACTCGATGAGAAGATTGATGATTTTCAACTGGCTATACAGGCGCTCTTCTTAGGCCAATTTTAAGCTAGAATAGGCATTGACAAACTAGCAGTGGTTCCCAAATATTTGATTCTTTGTTTAGCCGTTGTTACCATTACCATTCTTCAACCGCAGTCTTTCTTTTTGACTTTTCCCGTTGTAAAGTACAGTACAATGCTTAAAACTTCTCAGCTACTTCGTACAAGTTCCACTTTTTCGATTTAAAACAGTCTAAAGATGTATTCCCCATTGGGCCCGTACGAAATTTTAACTTTTTTTTATTTATTATAAGAATTTAAAATGTATACCAGATTCGATGATTAAGTAGGTGTTTGCTTGAAACGAAAACGCGGGATGGAAACGAGTAAATAAGAAGTGAATGCCGCTTCTTCCCATCCGTTAACTCCAGATGTAAATCGAGAATAAACACTTTTTTAACGGATAATTAAGATATTTTTCCATTGTAGGTCATGTTAAAGTTGGGAAAGTTACCAAAAATTCATATTTTGTACGTTTTATTTAATTGTTTTTCTTGAAAACGAGCCGATTTTGTACTTTTCGAACTAAATTTTCTGTAGATATAATCATTTTTTTATGAAGAAAAAAAGCCTCGTATAATTTACTTACAATAAAAATAATTTGTTCCGTAAGAAAAGTTTTATAACGATAACGAATAAATTTACTATAACAAGATACTATAAAACGTTTAAAATTGTTTTCGCCATTCTTGAAAATAATCGATTAAACTTATTACGGAACTGAGTTGTATCCTCTTTAAAGCTATGAAGAAGAAATATCCTCAAATTAACTTGTAAGGAAAAAGTAGTTTGCTGCCATCATCGGTGGCTCCAAAATAGTTTACATACTGGAAAAAAAAGAAGAATACTTTGCACATACTTACATAAATGACGAATGAAACGATATTTGAAACAGGAAAGGTCGAGTCCCAAGGCAAGAATAAAGATGTAGACCCTGTGGACATAATGCCCACTCCAATTAAAATGCTCACTTGTTTACGGGGCATGTTTATCGTAAACAAACTTTTAATGACCCTTTTTTACGAGCGTACTAATCAGGGAACAATTCCTCAATAATCATATACTACTATAGTAATAAAAGAAACCGGGAAGTGAAAGAATGTGCGCGAGAATTGGAGATAAAATCCGAAGTTTATTTCCATCGGAGTCGATATATTAAACCAGATTTAGTGCAGATTTTCGCGATGCTACCCAAGTAACGAAGTCTCTTGCGGCGCCATCTGGTGCCCGTTTAAGCAACTAAAGAGGGTGATTTTTACGAGTTTTGCCTTTTTAGCGATGACATATGCAAAATTCGTAACAGAATTTAATTTCTGCCTTTAATTTAAACTTTTTTTCGAATTAAATACCTGAAAAAAAAATGAACACTACTTATTTCTCTCGCCGCAAAAACGCGAGGTGCCACGACTATAATTATAACAATTTAAAATTTTTATTTGAATTTTTCCATTTTAAATTCTCTAATTAATCGTTTTATTGATTTTTTTTATATTTTCAGACTAAGATGAATACTTCAGATCAACATAATTCATCTCCCTTGCAGAAAGGTGAGTACCAGAACCAATGGATATCTCGTACAGACAAGAAGTGTTTAGGTACGTTTAATTTATCTTTGACCATACGAAAAAAAATATTTTTAGGATTTCTCATTAGCCAAATTCTGTATATTTACAAGAAATTGGGCCCTATCATGCTCATGGCAACCCATAGTTTGCGTCTGCCCTTCCGACTGATTACTCATCAACTTTAATTCGGTCGTATTGAATTACAACAGAGCGCAAGGAAACATGAATTGCGAGAAAACTTCAAAAGTTTTTAAGCTTTTCATCATGATTTAAAATAAATTTTAAGTCGTTTTATATAATTTAGTAATTTTGCAAACTCCATTTTACATTTTTAACACATTTTTATCCTTTGAAATTAGACTTTTTTTCTTTCTTTTTTTTTTTAAACTTGGCTTCCATTTTTTTAAATGGCTTCCAATCGGGTACTATTAAACCCAGTTTTTAAATTCAAAAAAGTTGGAGAGATTGGGAAAGTACGTTTTATCAATAAACTTACCATTATTAATTTATTTTTTATATAAAAAAATAATTTAAATGACCGCAGACACTTTGAATTTATTTATTGTATAATTGGAGCACGGGTCTAAAAAAAAAAAAACATTTTTTTTTGTGAGGTATCAAAATTTTAAAAATGTCTTCGGTTTTTACATTATGTGAAAGGTCTTTTTGCTTATACGAAAAGAATTACTTAGAAATTAATTGTTGTTAGTAGGGTCCATTCTGGTGCTTTTTACAATAACAAAGGGATTCAAAAATTGATCCTCGAGGGACGTAACAGACATTCCTATATTTTGTGCTTTAATAAATGTATTGCTCGTCGTTGTTGATTTTTGTGTCGAATTTCCTTGGGAATTTTTAGACAACATTGAAAACACTAGTCCATAGTTTTGTTTATCCTTGGGCATTTTGCCATTTCTTCCCTAGGCTGACTCGTACTCTCTTCCTTGTCGTACACTTTGTTTTTATATATATGTGTATGTATGTATATATATATATATACACTTAGTTCTTTAAATATAATAAGTTACACATATATTTATTTATACAAGACAGATTATATGGCACACTAGCAATGTGTTAGTATCACAAGAATAAATATGCAAATTAAAAAAAAAAAGATTAATTTGTGTAGGTTAAAATGTGTAAGGTGTTAGTGGAGCCGGACAGGCATCAGCGATCAAAATTTGTGCGTAATTTTAGCAAAAAAGCTGCAAGAAAAACAGATAAAAATGGGCATTATAATCTGTCTGGTTGTGATTAGACTCGCATTCCCATCAAGAGGGGTGAGGCAGATTTTGCCGGGTGAAGTACAAGTACGGAATGGCACATTACGAGGCAAGTACTGAAAGGGTTGAGATCGATAATGACTAAAGCTTGTGTTGAGATTTTACGCGCGGTCTGCAGCGACTAAGGAAACGCCGTGTAGTCGACCGAATGCAATGCAGAATTAATTTTTTTTTTTAATTTTATTTTTGAAGTCGGGACAGTTACTTGCGCGTATCGGATAATAAAAAGTATACGCATTTACGCAGGCCCGATGTATTTTTTGTGGCATAAAATGCGCCGGCTTTAAGAAATCGTAGAAGGGAGAAAGTTTGCTGACAGTCGTGATTGATGGGTATCCCATAAGATTGATTACTTAAGTAAGAACGGTAATAAGCGAATGGGGACTGGACTCGTGCAGTATTAAAGGTTGAGGACGACGTCCTTTTCCATAATCTCCGGTTCCTGAAGACCCCGAAATTTAGAAGGAAAAAAAAAACGTAATTAATGAGGTATTTACCGTTGTTAAGTAGAGGATTATTTATCGGCGCAGGTAGCGCAACGGTTCCTTTTTAAAACGAAAAAGGTGGCGATAAACAAGTGCATCAGACACAACAACGTAACGAGAGAACTCTTGGCAAACACGTGACGTCGACCCATCCCAAGGTCGGAGCGCCGCTCGATTTTCAAAAGGCCGGCCATCCCAGATTCCTTTTGGTTTTTAATCTGTCCGGCCGCATCCCCGGTTGTCCACTACGAGATCGGGTCGATGCCGAGCATTTTCCTGTCGACCATAGTTGCCGCCGGTCACGTGACGCGTCGAGCAGGATAACGTTATCGTTCTCCATAAATTTCAATGGGAGATAAAAACTGGGGAGCGTTAGCTATGCGGTGCTAGCTGCTAGCTGCTGGCGTTGGCTGGCTGGCAAGCAGTGCCACACAGTGGAGAACGGCTGGCGTACGAGCCGCCATGATGGAAAAGACACTGACGCCAAGTAAGTAAGCTAGGCTTAAAAAACCGACGGCCTTTGCCTTAACGGATGGGATGGACGCTCGGATTTCGGGTCGATGACTTTCGGGGTCGGGTGGACTGCACGTTTGGCGGGTGTGGCGGTAAAGTACACGTAGGGGAACGACGCTTACCCATCCATTTGTTCGAAAGGGTAGCGTTGGCCGCTGCTCTCAACCCTTTGAACACTGGTTCGGAGCGCGTGTGCGTCGTCGTGCCGTTGTTTATTATCGTGGCTCCTTAGTCGCATGCCTAATAAAGCCCCTCGATCGTATGCCACCCGTTCGGACCGGCGCAAATTTTTTTTAAACGATTCCTAATGTCACGATGATGGGTCCGTTAATTATTTGCATGCGGTGCGAAGGGGATTTTCGACGGACGGACCGAACCGGTCGAGACTGTGTCGGCCAGTCGTCCTTAAACCGTCTTTAGCACGTTCGCTAGTTCGGATAGCCTTGGAAGGACTCTGTCTAGACGAGACGGCCATTACAGGTATACGCACACCAGTGCACACGTACAGTCAACCAGTCTCGCACTCGCGTTTACCCCACGCACGCACACCTTCGCTCCACTGTCTGGCTCGTAGACGTAGAACACGTGACACGCTAACAGTTGGTATTATAACCGGTACATACAATTTTACCGTGCGGCATACGGTGGTCAGAATGGACTGAATAGCAACTTTAACCCAATCTCTCGCAGCTTAGACGCCATGACACTACTTCGCGATGCTAGAATCACCAGAGACGGTACTTGTTGGGAAGCTATGGAACGCCAAGGCATAGGCTGTGTGGCCCCGGTCATCTCCCTTCAGAAACTGAAGAACTTTCTAGTACAGCCCAAGTTCAGATCCTTAACTCAACATGGTAAGTTCACCGTCCACTGGTTTATCTCTGTGTGTATGTGTGTGTATGTCTGTAACGTAGCATACGCGTCGTCGCTTAACCCTTTGCCAACTAAAGATGGCAGCCGGTAGACGGATCGGTTTACCTACGCTCTTTTGCCAACCAGCAGTTTTTTTATCGTCCTCAACGTTTTTTCCCGTTACGGTCCCAGAGACACCGACCGAGTTACGAGGACGGAAGGTCGCCGTCCACCATTTTGAACAGAGGAAAATAAAATAAACAAAAACACGTATACGTCGGATCCGACCACGTGATCCGGCCGTTAGCTACGGTGACCTCATCGACACAAACAACCCGTATACGTCGGCACGAGCGACCACTCACTCCCATTACGTTTACGTTAAGTGGCGAGGCATGGGGCCACCGAAACGGGCCCCGAAAGTGGGCAGAGTTCGATGGCAGCGAATATGAGCTCACCCCTAACGATTTACGCGCCCGACCATCTGTTTTGTCTAACAGATCCAGTCGGATTTGGGCAAACGTCTGAACCGAAAAGCTTCGTGTTTACAGTCAACACGATAAATTTACAACCCGTCCCATTCGTAATTGAACTTTTTTAATTCCGTGTTTTTCGGCTCCATAATCATATTTAATGCTTTTTGGACGGAGGATCTTTCTACATTTTAAGCAGCTTACGTCCGTCTGGCATTTCAGCACAGTTGTGGACGTAAGAAATCCGACTAATCTTCTAACTCGCTTTGACTTTTGCTATACTAATCTCACGAAAAGGAGATTACCCGAGACTCTAAGCTAATTAGTATCTGCTGTGCGATATTCCCGAATAAGATCGATGCGCAGCTCTGATCCACTCTCCATCAATTAGGCGCATTTTACACGATTCATAACTTCCGTTTTTTTGCCTCTAATCTTTAATTTAAAATTACAAAATCAGCGAAGTAATTGTGAATTTTCCCAATAAAAACCTAATCCAGATTGTCTTCCCCCCTCCTCCGACTTTTTTTCCGATTCATTGTTGCCAGAAAGTTGATACTTTTTTTTGGCTCCGTCTGCTTTTTACTGCCGACAAATATTTCCTCTTCTGTCTGGAATAACAATGCGACCCAATTGTGTCCTCGATTCTAACCGGAGAAAACCGGTAGATTTATTATTATTTTTTATTATTATTTAAAAAAAACACACGTTTCTTTTAATAACTCTTCCACCTTTCCTGGAAAAGGGCCTTTCTGTGCCGTGACATAATGTTCTTTGCTGGGGTATTTCGGCCTTATGGGAGCAGCTGCCATCTATGTAGACCATCTGGACCGATTCGAAAATAGATTTAGGCCTGAAAAATAACAGTAAACCTGTTTAATTTTGAAATTATTATTATTATTTTTTGTATTAGGGCCTGTCGCACGTTACACGCGTACCACTCAAGAAAGTGAGTAGATAACATCGCAGTTAATGGGCCTAACCATCGTATATTGTACTCTTCTTTTAATTGTTTTTTCGTTACGGATGAATGAATTGCGTGAAAAGCAATACGTGAATCTAAAACTCGTGTGGTGTTTTTAGATACAGCTTCTAAAAAATATAAATTTCCAATCGTGAATGTCCCCATTCGATTATTATAAATAAACACTTGGGATGCTCGAGTAAAAATAGCCATTCGGAAAGTTTGTTATTTAAATAAACTGAAATTTTTACACGTTTCTAGCTCTACTTAAGGATCTTTGTTTTCTGATGTCACGATCCTTTAAAGGATCGTTCCTTGCAACCGACAGATGCAAGAATCTTAAAGGACTTTGTTACGTTCATCGCGACAATAGGGTCGAAGAACCGAGAACGGCTCGTTAAAAAATGCAAGGAAAAAAATAAATAAAAAAAATAAATAAAATATAAAACATTAAATGAGACGAATGTTGCAATGATGTACAAAACTTCATAAATTATGCATAAAATATTTAGCAACGAAATATTAATTTTTAATAATCATAATAACAATACAAATAGGCCATTTATAAATGCAAAATGTGTGTCTCGTTTAAATGAATTTTTATTGTCTTAACTTTTTTAAAAAATATTTTTTAAATTCCTGTTTGTGAAACGAAACTTTTTCGGTACATTTTGTTTGTTTTTGGGTACGAAAAAGTCAAAAATATCCGTACTTCTCTCACAACTCTTTCACTTCTAACAAAACTTGGCTTGTGTTTTTTTTTTTTTTTTTTAATTTTTCTTTTGATTTTGCTTTTCCATAAAAGCATTTTCATCGCAAAGCCAAAGTCGGTAGTGGGAAGTGTTAACCTCATTAGTGCAATTGCGGCTCTTTTTCTCTTTCTTCCCTCTTTTCCGTTCGCAGAATTTAAACTATTCTAATATAAACTTATAGAAATGAATGGAAAAAGCACTCCGGAGAAATTAAATTAATTCCGACCATATCAAGTTGCACCGGCATTTTTCATGGAGTTGCAAAGGTGTTTACTGCCTGATGTTCATTATTCATGTCATGATTGTCAGAGGAAGATCTCTCTAAAAGCGCTCGTTCCATTAATCAGAATATCTCCGATGTCATATCTGTAAGCGGTTGAATGACAAATTGTCATTTTCGGATATGTTGTTACAGTTTTTGATCTTCAATTGATTTTTTTTTCTTCTTCTCTCTCTCTTTCTTTACGTTTTTCCCACTTCTAACGCGTCTTATTTACTCTACACAACAAGCATTCGATTATCTAACACACAACTCCCGTTTCTACCACTCTTCAATTTTCTGCACCTCGGCAATTAAATATTGTTTTTATTTATTGGAAGCGAAGAATGTGTTCTTCTCCTTTGATTTGTCGCATTCCTTTCTCCGAACAGGAATTTCCTAATTCTTTCGCTGCGCTCGTTGCCCGTTAACTGATTTCGTTTTAAAGAATTTACCTATTTTACAGCTTCTCTTGACACTTTACTTCGACCGCATCGCGCTTTTCCGTGTGATAAAAGAGTGTGGATCTTTTACAGAAGCGTTTGATCTCGCCTTCTGTTTTGCTCCTATTAAAAATTTAAAAAAAAGTGCCGTCCTGATCCCGATTTTGGCCAGTTCTAAGTCGCTTTTCTTAGAATAACATAGGTTTTCTTTGATCTTAATTGCTGAGATAGTAACGGAAATTTGGATCCTAAACACTCCCAAATTTCTTAATTATACTTCCTCCAACAGGACACTTTGTTTTTTTCTCGGAATTGTTACGTGATATAGAACTTCGAACTCTAAACAGATGCTCGTATTTCTAAGCATTTCCTTATATTGATATACGAAGAGATTTGACTTCGAAACGATGACAAATTTGCAATTCCACTTCTTTCTCTTAAACTTTTTATTGTCTTCTTCCAAAAATTGATGAATAATGTAGAAGTTTGGATCCAAAACACTCACATCCTTGCATCTTTTGTTCTGTGATTCCAAAATTGGAACATGATGCAGGAATTTGGCTCCGACACATTCCTAAACTTATAATTCCTCTTCTATTACCTTTTCTATTTTCTTCCAAAGATTTGCGCTTAGGGCAGGAATTCGGATACAAAATATTGAAAATTTTAATTACTTTTTTTCCTATTGTCCAAAAATTTGCTTATATCTCAACGATCTGATTTTAAAACACACTCACATTCTTACACTTTTTCCCATTATTTTCCCTAACTGGAGGAGGATGCAAGAATTTTCTTCCAAAACACTCCGGAAACTTTTAAATGTCTTTCATCAAAAACTCGAAATTTGCGAAGTAATTGAGTCCAAAACACATTTATCGAACTCCTTGCAAAATTTCCACATGAATAAGCCACGAATTGTCTTTTCTCTTCCAAAATCTTCTTTACCGGATAATTCTAATTAGTTTTACTTTAAATAATTAAAATTATTCGAAGTAATCTTCGTTGTTTACACAACAGACCTATTTCTTCAGCCGAAATCAAATTAGTCGAAGAGAAAAATGAAAATTTCCTTTCTTCTAATTTGGCAATAATTACAAAATGATATCTTCCAAATTTTTTCTTCTCTTTTTTTTCCCTCTTTCTTCTCGTGACTAACGAGGAAAGTCAAAACGAATTCTGGAAATTCGAGACATTTTTTCCCCTCCAGGTTTTAAAGTAATTAAAGAAGTACAAGATTTCGTCGGTTAATAACGACGGATGGCGATAAAGTTTCTCGACAAATTCGGCAAATTAATAGGAACAGAATAACGGCCATCTTACTAATCTAATTACTTCTTCGTCAAATATTAACCCCCAAAATAATAATTAATTGCAATAGTACAACTACCTACCTTCGGTAACTGAATCTTTTCGGGTCCAAAAATTGCTTCCCCACGACGAACTGATACTTTTTGTTATTGTGACGTTATGCTCATGTTTGTTACGTAGACGTGAGGTTTATTTGCGTTGTGTGACGTGGAAATAAAGGTAGCTTTTTTAGTACTGTGACGTTGAAATGAGGCTCACTTTTGATGTTATGACGTAGAAGTTAGACTAATTTCCACTGTTTTGAAGCATAAATAAGGCTCACTTTTGATGCTGTGATATAGCAGGGGGATTCATTTTCATTATAATGAAGCATAAAACTCATTTTCACTTTATGATGAAGAAATAAGATTTATTTTGATATTATGATGTCGAAGTGGGACTCACTTTCATTGTTATCACTTAGAAATAACACTCACTTTTACTATTGTGACGTTGAAGTTAAGAGTAATTTTCGTGACATTTTTGTGACAAGAGAAACTCATTTTCATTGTTATGACATAGAAATGAAGTTCATTCTTAATATGATGACGTTGAAAAGTCATTCTCATTGTTTTAACGTAAAAATGAGTCATTTTTGTGGTGACGTACAAGCGAAATTCGTTTCCTTATCGTGATATAAAAGACTAATTTCCATTGTTACGATAGAAAAGTGTAAAACTAATTTTCATTGTTATAATATACAAATGTTAAGATTCGTTTTCATTACTGTGACGTAGAACTGTTAAGATTCATATTCATTGTGACTTAATAGCGTTATGTCTCGCGGCAGTTATATCTAAAAACTGTTTATTTTACGGATTCCTACATTGTTTTCTGTCTTATTTTTTCAAGTATTATAATTACATTGGAAGATTTTTTTAAATATTAATTTAATATTTGATAAAAATTTTCGACGCCTGTTCTTTGAGAGATATATTTTACATCCGACTCCGACTTGATATCAAATGAAGCCAATTCGTCTACATGTATATGTGAATGCACTTGATTATTTTTGTATTGATAACATTTTAACGAAGCCTCTGTGATTTGTTTCATTGCAGTTTGTAAGAGTTATGTTGAAAAGACTATAACAATTGTTAATGTTTTCTCTTTGTTTATCAGCTGGAGAAACTCAGAAATTGTGGAGAAAAAAAGATGATGGACATCTTTCTAGTGAATTGTGATGGGTGACGTCAAAAATCCCACTGCAAAGGGGGATTTCCGATGTTACTTGTCATAAACCAGTTCTGCAGTGGCGGATTAGCACGTCTGTGGGGCCCCTTAAGATGGGGCCTCCAATCAGAGCTTCTTTTGCTTACGGTCTAATCCTACACTGCCCCTTTGGACTGTTCACGTTCTCCTCTTCTTCCTCTCTTCGCCAGTAGCCGTTAGAGGGCATCTCGACGTATTTTACCGATCGGGTGGGAAAGTGTTGCCAGGAGACATTTCGTAAATTCTGTGGGCAGAGAACTATTCGATGCCCGAATGAATCTGCTGGTGGCGAAGAATTAAGAAATAAAAAAGAAAGAAAGAAAGAAAGAAAGAAACCGATTACTCGACTGGTTTGCTTCTTTAGTCTGAAATTTGCCTTTCATCAATTAATACTTTGTGACAAATGTCCATTTTTGTGGATAATTGGAAGTTTTAAGTACAGGGCATTAACCATTGTCCCCATTAGGGGTCGAGCCCGCTAATACCGTCCCGTTCACTTAGCAAATCCTTTCATTTTTATCCGAATATGAAGAAACGCCTTAATCAGGACGCTACAAATTTCGTAACATGTGCAGAAATTCCGTCATGCACAAATTGGAAATCTCTCATTTGGAAGAATTTGGCTAATGAGTAAGACCAGATGAATAATCTGCATAATTAATTTAATGATACGACATTAGGAGATTTTTGTGAGGGAAAAGTTTTCGAGCGAAAGGGATAAGAAAGAAATTATATTTGCAGAGAACACACACTGTTGTGGGTTGACAAACACGATATATAATTACAAGATATTTTATGCATGAAAGGCAAAAATTCTGTAATAACGTCAATTAAATCAAAATCGAATTTAAAAAACTCGCTACCATGATTGACTCTTTCTTTCCCTCTTTCCAGGTCCTGGGAGCAGCGGAGATGAAACCCGTTCCGGTGGCATGGATACCTCCCAGATGCATTCTATGTACGGGAACAGGACAGGGGGCAATAGCACCAGTCCACCCGTATCCACCTCCAATTCGGCTTTGCTGGTCGTGCCCCAGCCAATCAATGCGGCCAGCAAACCGCCCAGTTTAACTGCGACCAATTGCACCGGCCGAAAATACCAGTGTAAAATGTGCCCCCAGGTAAGTCCTCTTAATCATTTTCGTCTTCCTTCTTTTTTTTTAAATATTGTTCCGCGTTTGAGGTTTTCACATGAAATTTTACACAGCTTACTAGCGTTACGTTCATCTGTCTTGAATAATGGGTGTCGGAGTTATGGTTTCTGAGATACAGTTCTGATCCGCGTGGGTAATTCCGTATTAGGGCATGGTTAACCATTTTTCATCCATTCTTCACTCTCTTTAATAGCAAAATCGAGACCGGCTGCGTAACCTGTAGTGTATTGGTGGCTCGCGTGAACAGATCCAATCTAGTCCATCCTCCCATTGCCACGAAGGCGAGTCGGCCGCCAGCGTCTTTGTAAAAAGGTTTTTAAGACAGCTTTCGTCGCGCGATGACAAGCGATTTCGTAAGCAAAATCGATACCGCGATGGTGGATCGTATTTTGAATGGTATATGCGTTCTTTTCTATATAGGGGGAAAAAGGCGCGGCCCCACTTTTTAGAAACGGGCTGCTGGTTACTATTAAAACAAGGTTATTCTTTCAAGTGAGTAATCGTATTACACCAGAGGGGAAAGTAAGACAGCTGTAGACTCGGTGATGAATGGTGGGGCGCAGAACGGACACAAACCACACACACACCATGTGTCACTGGGTCTGCAATATACTGTTATGAGTCTGTGGGAAATAATTTTTAACCCCTTGGCCGTCGGGAAAATGGCAAAATGCAGCTGACTCGAGGTGACCAAAAACAAGATCGAGAACGGAAGGAAACACTTGTGATTGACTCTCCCAGTTAACATTCTTTCCTCCCCCCTTGGCAGATGTTTTCCAGGAGTTTGCCTTTTGTATCTAACTCGAAATAGCGTTAAATCGATTACGGAGGTTATGCATTTGTCATTATAGGAGGGATTTAAGAAAAAATGATGAAAAATCCATCTGTTCGTTTTATAAAATTGTTAAAGTTGGAGCAGATAAGGCGCCGTAGACTTAATTATATACAGTAATGAGTGTATTATCTTTCATTACCATCTATTGTTTCGATTGGTGGCCGGATAATTAAAGTCAATACAATAGTGATTGATGACGAGCAGTCGAGATATTTCGGCTTTTTCTTGAAGTTTCCGGGTCTTCTAAATCGTGCGCAGATAGGAAAGTATCGCCTTACTCTACGGGGACACTCGGAATTAATCCCTATCAATTTCCCTATTGCGAATTAGGAAGGTTTTTCTCAACAATGCAGAAGGTGACTCGAACCTTTAATGTGCCTTTATACTTCCGGTCGTCGAAGATTCCCGGCGGGCCTTTCTTAAATTTGATGGTGGTCCAACCGATGTCGATCTATTTTAATCGGCTTACGACGTGGGGAAAAAGAGGGAAATTCTTTCCCCTTCTTTAGGGTTTTTTCCGGCTTTGGTCGTTAATTGCGCACACCGATGGTAATTTCGGCTTGTCCAAATATGGAGAGAGAGCGAGAGAGAGAGAGAGAGAGAGAGAGATTGATAGAAACGAGTAAAAAAAAAAGAAGATAGCGACGCAAAAAATCTCCGATCGTTTCCGCTTTTAGCCGTACACAACTGCTTACGTCTTCTCGTTCTGGCTGGCGGTTGTCTTGGCAACGCCCTTGAATTGTTCAAGGATTTTTTTCCTCCCCCCCGCAGAGGAGGACCCACTTCTGATCGGCGGTTGTCATGACGACTGTTGGCCAGAACAAATTATTTATCTTGCGTCACCGCGTACCCGGATGATAGTGCATTCCCCTCTTGCCGGTCAATCGATATTTTGTACCGACGTACACGTACACCGGAGTAGTATACCTGTACGACTTTTCCAACATGGACGCCACCATTTGTTCGTGTTGCCATCTAGCGAGGGTAGTAGCAACCCATCGACCCTAATGCGAGTTTGCATATATAAGGAAGTAGTAAGGGTAGCATCCGTTCTCTGTTTGAGTGCATAAAAAATTATTGCTAAATAAAAAAGAAATTCTTGATGGTAGAGGTGGGAGTTTTATTAGAATCGAAAACGATCTGTGTTCCATTGCACAGAGATTTATCTCGGTGTTAATATGACACAGTAGAAGTGTCCAGCAGCTAGTGTGGCTAACGACGGATCGTCAGGCAGGATGTCTGGTTAGCGGTGCAGAACAGGCTGCCATAATGGCGTGCCTGTTACTTAAATAATTCCATCTTAATGTCGCCTGTTCGGGATGGCCGCCGACATCGTTCGTGTACTCAAATAATGCGATTTTGCGCAAGATCCCGTTTGTCATTTGCTGAAGTAGAAAGATCGAGCCCCCCGATAAGAAACGATATCTATGTTAAGTCGGATTGTGTTATAGATTTTAATTTTCTTCTTTTTTTATGATTTTTTATATGTGTATTGTTGTTTTGAAGTTATTTTTTAATTTTAATTTGTTGATTGAAGGATTGGTGGGATGTCGTGGGCTGTGGTGAATTTTACTGACTCTAGTCGTTTCTGACCAGAGTATAGCCACTACATCTTGCCAATCCTGCCGGCCACACCATGCCCGTGATGCAAGAATCCGGAGTGTTTAGCTGCATCTAAATAAGCCTTGGTTACCCTGGCTTGGCAAATTTTTTAATCGTTTCGGCACTTTGCAAATTTCGTTTTCTAAAATAAAAAGAAATTGTTGGCCTTAAATGGTGTGGTAGGCCATTTTCGAAAAGTTCAAAACAAAAATTATACCGCGTTACCTACAGAGAGGTCTTACTCACCTTTCCCTCTCCCTTTACAGATCTTTGGCTCCAAGGCAGACTTGCAGCTACACACTCAGATTCATATGCGTGAGGCCAAACCATACAAGTGTTCCCAATGCTCCAAGGCATTTGCCAATTCTTCGTATCTGTCGCAACACACACGTATTCATCTGGGCATCAAACCATACCGTTGTGAGATCTGCCAAAGAAGGTTCACCCAACTGTCTCACCTGCAACAACACATCCGGACACACACAGGTGATAAACCGTACAAATGTCGACATCCGGAATGCAACAAGGCTTTTTCTCAACTGTCCAACTTGCAGTCTCATTCCCGGTGCCACCAAACCGACAAGCCCTACAAATGTAACAGTTGCTACAAATGCTTTGCCGACGAAGCTAGTTTATTGGAACACATCCCGAAGCACAAAGAGTCCAAGCATCTCAAGACTCACATATGTCAGTTTTGTGGAAAATCTTACACCCAGGAAACGTACCTGGCTAAACATATGCAGAAACACGCCGACCGTTTGGAGAAGCGGGGTCTTCAACCTTCTCATCCCACGCTCCCACCAGTTTCGGCCACGCCCGTCAAAGCACCGACATCCGAAAATTATTGGGCTAAACCGTCTGCCAACAGCAACCTGGGTGTCAACGAGACTACGTCTGCTCCACATCCCCATCAACACGTTTCGGATGCTTGCTTGCATTCCAGCCTAAGCGAGCCCAGGCTTCACTTGACGTCACGTGATCTGGACCATCGTCAGTTGCTAGGAAACACGAACGGACGTGATCATAGCGATCTGAGTCATCTGGCTGGCAGTCAGATGGCCTACGATGGCTCCAATCTCAGTAGCCCCACCAGCAAGACGACGTCTGCCTTTACACCCATCCAAACGGGGATAATGTCCATATCTTCTGGATCCCAGCTTTCCATGGCTGGTTCGTCTCGTGCCTATTTCCCTTACGAACCAATCAACATCCCCAAGAACCCAACCCCGATGGTGTCCATGGAATCCAAACCATCTCACAGTAGTTTCCCCAATCAGTTAATATCTCTGCATCAGATCAGGAATTATGCCTCAATGCCCAGTGTTTCAGGAGGAGAACACCCCATAACAGTAAAGGACAAAAGTCAGCAGTAGATAAGGGTGATAGCCAGCTACAAAGAATGTTCTGTGTTAAAAAACTAAACTGTGGTATATACACCGAAGAGTGCAATAAATGTGATTAATGCTACCCGGTTTAGCGAGGTAGCATCGATGTAAGTTGCCTGATGGTATTATTTTTTTTCTTTTCAAAAAAGAAAAAAATAAATAAAAGACAATATGGCACTTGGCTCCTCGGAGCATCTTCGTATTGTGATTCGCAGATTTCAAACGGAAGCTCAAATAAAAGCCAAAGTTATAAACAAGACTGTCGAGAACTGATTGTTCGCACGATGGTGTAAAAAATCGGTCATCTGTCATGCCTAATATCGCTGTTTCATTTAAATGGCATAAAAATTAGTTGCATTTGCAACATTCTGTGATGTGAGAACCCCGGACATTGCTACGAGGGTTCCAGGAATTGAGCAATAGAGCATGACACTACCTGGTGCCTTCGTCTCGAAATATGTCAGCACAAACTTTGTTAATCGTTTCATCAATCGGCAGACATATCTAGTACGCATGAGGCATTCAGGCATTTCATCACTACAAATGATATAATCTCAAATTAGTTTTTCGGCCAGAAAAAAAAGTCATTTTTCTGTGGTGCTAAAGTACAACAGACACCATTAGTTTATAGTAGTTCAGATGTAGGTACAGGTAGTGAAGTTTTAGCCCTACACACTACCCTGATGACGTACAACGGGGCATTGCTCATTCTATCGGACCAGTACAACGTGTGAATTTAGATGTCTTAGCACACATTATACCAATAAATTGCTCACATAAATCCCTGGTTACAATTAGTTGTGACCAATACCAGCCAAAGTATCCGTATGTTTAGTGTTCACCACCCGGGTTTTTGTGAACGGATGATACTCTATACTGCCTTCCTAGGTTACATGTTCGCGTATTGTGTGTACGTTAGGTTTGTAAATTAGTTAATCCCTGTGCTCTACAGTGAGCGTGTTGTTGTCCACAGTCTTTGGGACTACACCGCTAGCCACTACCCTGCACCTTTTCGGCTTGATAGCAATTGCTCAAAATTAACCTCACCGATGCTTTTTTAGAATCTAAAAAGTGTAGAAACCGTACGAGAATGGAATACCTGGTCATTTCTGTCTCCCTTATATCTATAAATAATGAAAAATAAATAAATAAAAGTGAATATTTGTGTATTGTGATCCGAATCGAGAATTAACAGGGTATAATTAGCTGCTGTCCTAGAGTCCACGAGGCTTTTAAACAATTGGTTCTATTTTAACATTCCTGATTAGTTGGAGAACGTGTTTAGCTAGTTGGAGTGAAAAGAGATGGGAAAGCCTCAGGTTTCCATACAGTAGATGATGACATTCCGTACAAGAGCAGTAGAGACTGCGGCGCGGACAAAAATATCATAAACTGTGGACAACGACATGTCAAGCATGGAATGCAATAAACGGGATGTCCCCGAATGGTGTAGTTTTGTACATGTGTACACAGTGTCAAACACTGTCTAAAACAGCATTAAAAAAAAGGCGAGACATTGTGAGAACGAACGATGGCATAAAATGCCAGTGTATTGTTAGAATGTGTGTAACGTATGGTTTTAATTTGCACTGTATGTACATATAAAAATTACAAAAAAAAACAACTTTTCCATGTATATGCAAGGTAGAGGGCTTTCAGATATTTCTCTTGCCTGCTAGAGCAGCGTTTGTTTTTTCTCCTTGTGATAGGCCTGCCTGTTAGTGGTCTTTATTTGAGTAGACGAGTTAGGAACTGGTCTCCACTCAACCTTATTTAGATACTGCCTCATTCGGCCGAAATTTAGTGTACGAAAGACGAAAGAGAGAGCGAGAGAGAAGCTGACCATCTACACAGTAGGTGTCGACTCGTTTGGTAGAAGTGCCCATAAAGTTCTAATGGTTTCGGCATTTAGATGAGGATCGACCATTTCTTTCAAAAAACGCAAAAAATAAATAAAAAAATAATAATAAACGAAACGCGCACTGGCTTCGGACTTACATTCTCACACTGTAAGCTCCATTTTTAAATTGTGGTGTTTGATTTAATGATTCTGTTGAACAATTCTTCGCGCACCATCCATAAAAAAAAAACAAAATGTTGTCTATGTATAGGCTTTATGTTAGTATCATTTAAGAGAATATATAACGCGAAAAAAATCTCTGTCCTTTGTATTTTTCTGTTAATTGCCAGTGAACCCTGTTAGTAGTGATGATGATATTCTGAATTTTCCAAAATATTAAAATGAGTTGTCCATGCTATGACGTTTTTTCTTGTTTTCTCACAACACTACTCAACAAATTAAAAAAAAAAAGAAAAAGAAAAAGAAAATACGTGTTTTCTTTAATTTTTAAATAAATTATATATTTATATTTGAGAATTAAAATCAAAATCTTTTCTTATTTAAAATTAAAGGAAAAGAAATCAAATTTTCTAAAATTATTTTTATTTTCTGAGAAGAAAATCAAAAGTTTTTCTTGTTTTTTTGGAAAAACGAATTGAAAATATTCTCTATGTTTATTAGAAATATAAATCAAATTTTTGTAATTTTACATTAAATTTTAAAAATAAATTTAACCAAAATTTTCTTCAGTTTTGTGAAAAATAGAATCAAAATTTTTCCTACTTTTTTAAGAAATAAATTCGAATTTTTAGGAAAAGAAATTAAAAATGTTTCGTAAACGGAATTTGAAATTTTCCTTTAATTTTCTTACAAAACAAATCAAATATTTCTCTAATTTAAATAAAATTAGGAAAGATTTTGATGTTTTAAGCTTTTATACAATAAAATTTAATATATATTTTTTAAAAAGTAAAAAATGTGAATATAGAACATTTTTTATAAGAATATTTTGGTAATTATGCGCGTGTTAACTTATTAGCCAACCAAATGTTTTATTATCTAAGAGTATCATAAAACACTTTTCCTATTATCTTCCGGATCATTATCGTAAATTTGTCCTTCTTTAAACACAAAAGATACTTTTCTCGGTTATAAACGAGCAAAATTATCATAAGTCTAGTCGATAAATAATTATTTTCGCTTCTTGGATTTATTAAAAGTAACTAACCAAAATTTATTTTGGTAATTTTAGCCAATTTTTTTCAAAATGGCGTCGTTTTGAAGTATTTTTTTTAAACGTAGCATACACGAAAATCTCGGTTAAGTTGATTAATAATTGAACTACGTAAAAGCGGGTTTCCTCGTCGCCGATAATTGTACACTTTAGTACGTATGTACTGTACGACGAAACGTAACGTGTATACGCCGTTCTTTACGAACATAACGAGGAGGGGAAGCGGTTTATTAAAGCGGAATCTATCAAAAATTGCGGTAATGAAACGATTTAGAGTGAGTTTTTATCTCGTCCATCCAGTCGCATTTAGCTTAATAACTGTTCTCTGCGTTCGAGATACACAGGAATTACTCAAGGCTGTTAACGCTTGATACCATCTCAGGAAGGAACTGCATGTTCCGTTACATACACCTATCGAAGAATTTCCTCAACAATCAATTGCATTAATAAATCGTCGAGGTTAAATAAACGGTTGTGCTCTTCCTCTAAAAAAATCGCTATTTTTTGGAGGGGGTCTAAATTCGAATGGTAACCGTAGTAATAACAGCACTCTCTAAAGGGCAACGCCAACAGATTATGATGGTTTTATGGATCCTCTAATTAATAAAGATGCGCGTAGTGAACATAATCCGAATAGTTTATCACCATGCAGCTGTCGGTTGCAGTTTTTGCAACGAAAGAAGCGAGGTGTGTTGCAGAATGTGGAATGAGTAACCATAAAATTAAGACAGTAATTTTAAAGGAGGCTCTTGATGGTGGAGCATTAGAATGACAAAGTGTGATTGCGTTTTTGCCATGGCGCTCCAATTATTTTAAAGGATTAACAATGTCCAAAATCATCGTCTTATTATCGTGATTTAACTTCGATAATGCTACAAAAGATTTAATATCGTATTATATTTTAATAAGGGCATTTAAACCCTCTCTGTCCTTGCCATTTTATGTACACTTTTTTCGAATGTACTTTAAAAAAATGCTCGATTTTGATGATATTTTCGCTTTTCGAATTAATTTCCTCAACTAAAAATGCGTCGGTTGTCTCCCTAATTTTAATCGTGCCTCCGACGTGAGGAAAAGAATTCGTTCGAAGTTACAAAAATCTATACACCTTCATTTGCATAAATGTAAACACGCATTGCACGCTTGTCGTTTAATTTATCTAAATGAACATTGCGCAATTAAATCGGAAATATTCTTAGCTTTTCCTCATTTTTCCTCAGATTTAGGAAAAGTAGTGATTAAAAATCCATAATTCTTAGAAGGGTGGAAACGATAATAATTAGTTTCCGCCGTATTCCTATATAGAAAGTACACACGATTAGAGTTTCGTCGGGGGTGGAATTACGTCTGGTATCCGTTTAACCGGATGGAGGGATGGAAGTTAAACGTCATTTAGTCGAGGATCTTGTCGAAAATCGGTTATCAACGAAAGGTCGAGCCATTTATTAAGGTAAACGAGTATCCGGTGGCAAAGTAGTAGTAGAGAGAGGGGGAGGCCGGGAGAAAAAAAAACCGTTTGCGATCTGGTCGAGAATTCAATTTTCATGCGGATTGCTTTGTGGGAGGTTTCGGGACCGAGATTTATGGGCATTTAAGTAGTTCGGCAGCGAGGCAATTGGTGCGGACGAAAGAACTCGAGGATTGTTGTTGTTCTTGCAAGAGTGGCTTCGACGTAGAGGGATAGAAAGAAAGAAAAAAAAACGTCATTTCATAAGGTGGATTGTGCTCGGGGCAAGCGGTCTTGTTTACACATGGCATCTCTTCTAAACTCGGCGACAAATACCTGAAGAATTAAAAATCTCATCATCAACCCCGTCCGGGGGAGGGGGTCGAAAGAGCAGAAAGTTTCCTCTAATGTTGTTAGTTTAAGGTATACGAGTGAAAAAAGGTTTTGCCTCTGGCTCTGTATCTCGCACAATAAAGAATGGCTGCATAAAAAGTCATAGTTCCAGTTAGTCAAGTTAGAACAAAGTTGTGTTTGTTCATTAATAAAATTTCCAGATGTCTACGGTATTTGCAGCGGAAGTAATGTTTGACTTTAGCCCCCGACTTGTTAGTTGTCAATAGGAGGGACTGCGGTCGAAAATAAAATTTCCGTATAGAAAATTATCTTGTCCTTTTATGTTGATTTTTTCTCCGGGCAATCAAATGGTGTTGAGTTTCTAACGTTTAATCTAAACAGAAACGGGAGTCAATATTTGTGCGATGGATTCTCCGCGATTTTATCGGATTAGAGTGGTGCAGTCGCCATTGCCAAAAAAAGCGCGCGCGCCACAAAAAGCGCAATAATAAACAATGATCGGTGCGCGAGTGAAGCAACTTATAATTTTTATCGCGGCAAATATTGTGCTGATGGTCACCGAGGGATGGCCGCTCTGGCGTTTATCGCCTTCACTCTCGATTAAATTACAAGCGAGTGTACATTGTCCGCCGAGAATCGCAGGCAGGAAGTCAACATGGTCCGTCAGCACATTAATATGGAAATTTCATTGGTTGTGCTTTTCCCTGTTCTTCCTGCTGATTTGCATAGTTGGATTGCCCCCTCGGAGTTGTGCAGCAGCGATTGCCGTCACATCCACGTCCTGGGGGCCCTGCAGCTTCGATTCTTGTTAATGAAACTGGTAATTAAGACCGTGATCAATTATGCGGGTGGAAAGGGTTGACTTGTGACTTAGGCTTTCCCGGAGGACGAAGTGAGTGAGTGAGAGAGAGAGGGGACATTTTTAAAAGTTTCCAACAGAGCGGCGAGGAGGGGAGGGACGAGACGAGCGGGGGGACACTTTTACTTAATGCAGCTGCAGTCTCTGTAATCTGTTGACGCCCAGGAAAAATTTTTGCTTTCTGCCCTTTGGGGGAAATCTCTGGTGGTGTACGTGCTCTGGCTCTTCATGCAAATTGGCCAGTGCGCTAAGAACGTCTTCACGGAGGCTGTGGCAGTGCAGTCAGTGTGTGTGATACGCCTGCCAGCAGCCGTCCGGACCAGCTGTGAGATAATTACCACAATTAATCTTGGTTGTGCGATTCCTATATGGAAACGGAGACTTTGCAGTTGTCAGACGGTGCAGCTGGTACAGAAAACCTACCTAGTCACGTGGCAGATGTCCGTAGAGAGCTAGCTAATTGTCTGCTAGATTGTCATGTGGGATGACACTCCGTCTGATGTCCTCTGTTTTAACTATGGCTGGAGAACTAACGAGTCTCCCCCTCTTTTGACGCTTCCGTCCCTCCATACCCGAAAGTAGAAAAACCAATCTCTGTCTCGGCGATCATATTCTGTTAAATAAATGTCTCCCGCACGAACAGGTGACGGGGAAAGTGTTTTTGTTACCGCTAAAGGTCGTGACAGATGACACCCGAAGTTAAGATACGGATGCTTTGTATCCGAAGAGTTGGCTACTTACGACATTCGAATTTTTTCACTCATCCTATTTGTTTACGCTCCCCCCTCACGATTTCCATCTATTAGGAGTGTCCATCCATTAGGAACGATTCCATAAAAAGTGCAGCCCTTCTCCTAATCCCCTCCAATTGCAGAAAGGAGGCCTTCAATCATTCTACTCCATAATAAGGTTTTTATGACGCCAACTCCGCGTGGTACCAACACAGGTAAATGTCGCTTCTTCCACCCTCGTGAAGAGCCGAAATTCTTAAAAAACTTCGCAAGAATTTTTTAGAGTAACCATCGTTTTTGTGGCATATAAAAGAGACAATTGCTATAAAGTGGAGGAAGATGACACGGCGATTATCTGCGGGGGGTTCGTTCGTATTAATTGCATATTTTTCCATAGTTTGGGTGTGTAGAAACGTACAACGTACAGTATTAATCGTAAATAAAAGACAGTTTTCTACTTTAAAAACTCGAGCGCAGATGTACAGACAAAAAAGTGAGCTCTTGTACTTGTTCGGGTAGCGTATCTAATGTACTGGATGGTTCTAATGGACTTGGGATATGTTTAATGCGAAAATAAGTGCTGCAGAAGAAGAGGTCATGTAGGATACACCTACTACCTATATATAAAAAAAGATATAGAAATTTCTTTCGCTATGATATCTGAAATTTTTAATAAATGCGTTAGTCCGTTTTATGCTTTTATCGATGTTTTCTCATAAAGAAAAAAGGGGGGTATGATGATAAATTTTAAATATATGCACCCTCCTATATTAGTCTGTATTTTGTTTAGTCGGCTGTAAAAAAGTCTTATTGGTTGCGTGATTGGAACATAAATATATTTAATTCATTATGCGGGGCAAGAGAAATTGTCTATTATGAGTACTTTTTAGTTTTTTGAAAAAATTCTCGCGCATTTTATTACCTTTTGGCGATAAAATGGTTTAAGAGGGCGTTACACTTTATCCCTTCTCACCCCCCACTCTCGCTCTCTCTCTTTCTCTCCCGTTCCATCGAATGATACCAGCCTCTTGTGACGTCACGGGGTTGGCGTCGTTCGGGATTTTGGCGAAATTTCCGATATTTCTCTTACATTCTCTTTATATACACACACACACATACGTGGATCGTGCATCAATTCTGACCTCTCGCTTAAGAGGCGCTTTGAAATTCGCTCCATTTGTAAATCGCTAAGCTTTCACTTTCCAAAATTCCTAATTAATAAATGACGGTGACGTCATTCAGGCAACTTTCTAACGGTACTTTTTCTTCTCTCTCTCTCTCCCTCTCTTTTTCTTTCGTCCCGGCAAAGTCTTTCATTTTTTCGTCATTCTATCCGCATTTTTCTTCATCGATCAAAATCAAAATCAAACGTCTCTCTGGTTTAAAATTTATCAATTTTTGTCGTTTTCCCAAATTCTGTTGCCTCAACGGTAATTTCCTCATAGGTGACGTTACGCCCGGATTTTAAATAATAAATTGAGATGGTGCCAAAAAAATTAAAGTTGGTGTATTGTATGTGTCTGAGAGAATTTCTGTGTGTGTCGCGTGGCAAAGTAACCATTTCCAATTAGGGGTGGAGTTATTCCTAGATCTTTTCTCCACCGAGTTATAAAACCACTCTTCGATTTTATACTGGAAAAACGAACTAGTTATCGAGATTTTTTAGAATTCCGGAAATAGAAAACGAGTTTTTCGTCTTCCTGCCTCTTTGTATTGTTTTTTTTTTAGAATTCCTTCTTACGTTTGGTGTGTTGCTCTTCAAAAAAATCATTTTTTTTGTATATAAGTTATTACTACATTTAGAACCATACGAAACGCCACAAAGGCAATACACGAAAACGTGTTTCGTTAATTGCTAAAGTCACGAAAATCACGAATAAATTACCTTCTTCGCTTCCTAAAAAAGCATTTCTTTCTCGATTCGCTTCCCTTCCTTTTAATAGTAATGTTGATAAGTCGTCAGTAAACTTACCTTTACACATCATCAAAAAAATTTAATAATAATTTGATGTATCACATGACCGGTCGAGGCGGGACCCGTAAACTTTTCGAGACCAGATATTTTTTGATTTTTATTGTTTCAAATTTGCATCACGTGTCTTAATAGAAGTCGTCGTCGTTTCCCCCTGCCCCCAGCTCCGGGCCATTCCTCACCTCGACAAGTAAAATATCATCTGTAAAAAGTCACTCTAGAATTAGAATCTCGAAATTACCTCCGGAAATAGGCACGAAACCATCAATTATTTATTCGTTGCTTTAACCATGAATTAACGTTTTGTCACACTTTATAACGCTTTAAGACGCGAAGACGATCAAATTAAAGCGTTCCCCCGTCTTAGATCTAGAATCGTTGCGAGTTTTTAGATTTTGCTAAGTGTTTTTGGATGTTTGACTCAATATTGATAGCTATTTTCCACCTGGCAGTGTGGTTCTCTGGTGTCTAAAAATCGCTTTGTTGTATCTAAAAACTTAAAATAACTCTCTTTTATATGGTTTCAATATCCTAAAATGTCTTGTAGAGTATGAAAAACATATACAACTCTCAAAAATCACAGGAAACTGACAACGTTACCTTATGGAATCTAAATACTGATAGTGATTCCCAATACGTTATGCACCTTCCAAAAACACTTTATAATCCAAAACCTTAAAATAACATTTAACTATATGGGATTTAATATCCAAAAACAGTTTTGACGAATCTAATTAAATCGCAATTAATTTTCAACGCCGTGTTTAATTTAAAAATCCGATTGTAACTCCGAAAGACATATCAGTTATACTTTTCTTTTTCAAATTGAGAAACTCATTGTAATCTCATAATATGTTAGATACTAACTGAAGATACTTTAGAATCCAAAAATTTAAATAACTTCGTTATAAAGGATTATGTATTTAAAAAATGCTTTGTAGAATGTAAAATACTCACAAGAAACTCGCATTTTCATGTCATGGAATTAAAAAATCTGGTAGCAATTCCCAAACACCATATCTCTTATCCAAAAAAAAATTTCTTTGACGAATCTGAAAACTCATAGTAATCTCGCAGTACGTTATGTACTTTCCAAAAGCACTTAGAGTCTAAAATCTAAAATAACTTTCTTATAATATCAAAAAAATGTTTTTTGCAGGATTTAAAAAACGTTTAGTAATCCTGCAATACCGTATCAATTATCCAAAAAGTTTTCTCTCGATTCTATAAACATGAAATATACTTGCAATGCTGTATTTATTATCTAAAAACGCTTTGTAGAATTTAAAAACTCGCAGTAATTCCGCAATACTCTATCTAATATCCTGAAACACTCCAGAATCTAAAATTTCACAATAACTTCCTTATAAGGATTTAATATCTTAAAAAACGCTTTGTAGAATCTAAAACATTCATAATAAATTTTCAGTGCGCATCTAATATCTAAAAATATATTGTGGAATGTAAAAAATTTATTGTGTAATCTCGCAATACCCTATCTATTACTCAAGAAACTTCGTTGTCTAAATTAAAAACTCACAGTAATCATGCAATAAGATACCTACTATTCAAAAACCCTTTAGAATCTAAAAACACAGCAATAATACAGATTCTAGCTTCTAAAAATAGTTTATAGAATCTAAAATTCGCACAGTAAGTCTTGAATGTGGTATAAATTATCCCCAAGAAAACAATCTACAAACTTAAATTGTGAATTGTGTTATTTTCCGAGTGATAATTAAGAAGACAATTGTATCATTCGATTATTTTTGGAAGGTATTTCAGGCGAGCAAACTAATTCAAAAAACTCCGTATGCGGAGATCGCAAACTACCGATTGGAGAAATCGGTAGTTTGCGATCTCCACGAGAGACGAAAGATGTTGAATAAACAAGAAAGGTTGAGAAACACTAATCTATTCAATTCCGATGGCAATAATCTAACAGATAACTTTTTATCTCGTTGGAAATTAAGATGGTGGGGAAGGAGGGATGTTACAGATATTAAATTCAGTCGACGTTCCCCGTTCTCTCTGTATTAAAATCTTTCGGTTACGTTAAACACCTTAACCTATTTTCTGTCATATTTTAAGCGAAGCAATTACTGCCAAATAATCTACTCTTCATATTTTAACCGGAATTTGCATCTGACCATGACCGTAACCAGTTTATTTTTTTTTTATTATTTTATCGATAAAATTACTTTCCTGTTCTTTATTATTATATATATATATATTTTTTTTTTTGTAAACTTTCGCATATTTTAACCTGCCTTTTCTTAAATAATTGCAATTACTTAGGTTAAACACTAGCACACACACGCATTTAACATTTTCTAAAAAAACCAGTGCGTAACCGATGCCGGGATGGTATTATTTAATATAATTTTTAACGCGATTAATTACGATTTTATCTGAAAAATTCGGGGATTTTTTTAGATTTAAGTCGTCTTACATGGGTTTTAACATAAAGTTGGAAATAATCAATAAAATTTTCGGTTCGTATAATATCATATTCACTCGGAAAATATTTATTCAGATTGTGTAATGTTGATTGTTTGGGAAGTCGCCAGCTAGTTCCACAAAGCTGTTTTGCGTAACACTGTCTGGATAAACGCGGTAAAACCAGATTTGAGTTGAGCAAATTACGCACATTTGCTCAACTTCGACCCCCGCCCGGATGTGACGAACCGATAGTGTAATCGTGTTAAAACTAATGTTACCAACTAAGGTCAAGGTCGACGATGTTTGGATCGTTTCACTTTGGTAATTATTATTATTATTATTGTTATTTCAATTAATTTAATGGAAATGTGATACTTTAATTTCTCAATATGGCGAGAAAAATTGTTGGCTCGATTGTTCGATTCGACCATTGGATGAATTGGTACGGTATTCTAGTGATTGGACGAATATTGTTTAATAGTTTAGGTATTGGATCGATCCCTGGTTCGATAAGTCAACTATTGGACTTATTTGGTCCAATTTTTGTATAAATCGTTTGAGTATACTATTCCAATAAACTGTTAGATTTATTCGATTCGATGGTTAGAATGAATTGGTATGATAGAATAACTCTTACAATTAGGATTTATTTGGTTAACCCATTGGATCTATTAGTCCAATAATCTAACTCTTGGATCTATATAAGAAATCAGTTGGTTCAACAGTCTAACTATTGGATGATAGTCCAACTTCTAGAACAACTGATCAAAAGGTTAACCATTAGGTGAAATTAGTCCAAGAGTGTAACTATTTAGATTCATTTGAATCGGTTGATCTAGCGATCTAACTATTGGATAAATTGATTTAATTGTTTGAATGCATTAGTCCAATAGTGCAATTGTTAGATTTATACGGCCCAATCATTGGATAGATTAGTTCAACTTTTGACTTAATCGATGTAACAAAGTAACCATTAGAAAGAGTATAACTATTTAAATTTATTTGATTAATCCCTTGAATTAATTGACCAGTAGAGTAACTATCAAGTCATATTAGCCAAAATTTTGAAGTAATTGATAGAATAGTTTAACCATTAAATAACATTGGTCCAAAAATATACAATTTGTATTTGATTAATTGACCCAGTGGGTCTAACTATTAAATGACATTAGTCAAACTTTTGTGCAATTGATCCAACGAATTAAAACATTAGATGAAATTGCTCCGAGAGTATAAATATTTAGATTTTATTTAATTAATCATTGGATCAATTGATAAAATTGTCTAATTTGTGTGATATTAGTTCAACTTTTCGTGCAGTTGATATAATAATTTAACCATGAAATTGATCCAAGAATATACCATTTGGATTTATTTGATGAATTGATCTGCTGAATTGATGAATTGGTCTAACTATTAAATGGCTTTAGTCGAACTTTTGGAACGATTGATCTAACGATTGAACGAAATTGGTCCAATGTTAACAAAAAGTGACAAAATGTAGAAGAGTTGTACAAAATCTCATGCACTCAACTTAACGTTTAGAAAGTCATCGTGGGGCATTCCACAAGAATCGATGTGTGTGAGTAATCTATATTTAGAGACAAGAGAAAGTAAATAAAACTAGTCATAAATTTTGAATTGTATTTAAGAATCAATTCCAAGATTTCGAATATTCATCGAAATTTTCCTATAATTTTGCAAATTATTTAAAAACTTAAGGAAAGAGGAAATAATTATAAATAAGAAGATTATTTTTATATTTTGACTCATTTTATTAGAGGAAAAATTTTTAGAGGAAGAAATTTACCATTTTGAATAATAATAATTCTAGAAGATTTTTCGTATTATATAAGTTTTATTATTAAAGATCCAAGCGAGTTATCGGGGTTAAGAGTTTACATTAGCGTGGAAAGGCGGATAAATTGAGTCTAGAAGTTTAAGATATTTTCCAGTCGATTCTTTTAATTCCTCTCTTTACTATGGCCTTGGAGTGTTTGACAAATACTACAAGACGTTTTATTTGTTTTAAGTTTTCTATCATTGGCAGTTCGATTGAAAACAATCTCTCTAAATTGAAAAATTTTAATGAATTGTGTCAAGCGTCGAAGCCATAGGCTCGTATTTACTCAAATCGTGTAATTTTGATGGTTAATAAGTCTCTCTCTTTCCCTGCTTTATGAGGATCCCAACGAGTTTAAATTTGTAACTACAAGTTAGAAGGTACCAAAAATAAGATGGCGACATTTTTTTAGATGTACGATTTAAAAAAAAAAAAAAACACAACTCGAAGCTTCTTAGAAGTTCGAATTGCGTTAATTAAATTGGTTGTAGGCGAGTATTTTTATTTTTGAGCAAAACAGAAATGTAGTAAATATTAACAGTAACAAATCAAAATTTATCAGTTTTAAGACAATCTCTCTATATTGAAAAGTTTTAATGAATTGTGTCAAGTGTGAAGCTCGTATTTACTCAAACTGTGTAAATCTTGATAGTTAATAAGTCTATATCCCATTCTTTAATGGGATCCTAACAAGTTTAAATCTTTAATTATAATTTAGTCGGCATTTAAAGTAGGATCTTCAGATTTTTATTTATAACAATATTTCTGTTTTCTAAAAGAGTTCGCACAGTTTGACGAACCTCCTAGAAATCTCAAATCACTTAATTTCGATAGTTAAGAAATTTGTTTTTTTTTTTCTCCTTTAAGAGAATACCAGCGAGTTAAAATTTTTAACAATAAAGTTAAAAAATATCAAAGAATAAATGTCGACAATTTTTAGATATATCAATAGCCCCGTTTTCGAAAAAGCGCAAATTTTGATGAACCTTCTAAAAATCGTTTAATTTTGTTAGTTAATAAGCCTTTATGAGGATCCCAACGAGTTTAAATACGTAACTTTAAGCTACAGGGTAACTAAAACAAGACTTTTTTTTAGGTGTATTAGGCTAATATTCCTGTTTTCTAAAAAACATACACAACTTAACGAATTTTCTTAAAGTCCGAATCCCGTTAATTAAATTGGTTATAGATGAGTATTTTTATTTTCGAGTAATTCAGAAATGCAGTAAATATCAACAGCGACAAATCAAAATTTTGTCACTTTATATAATCCCTGTAGATTTGATGTAAAAGCGGCAACGAAAGTGATGATGACGACTCGAGTTCATTTCTGCAAAACTTTAATTTCCGATCCAAAAGGTTCCCAAGTGACCCAACCGTGTTGTATATGTATCGGATGTATTAGTCGGATTCTAAAAAAAATTACATAAGTAAATAAAAAAAAAATCAAATGAAACTTTCGGAGCAAATGGACTTCAATGGTTTTTGTTGGCGGTTGTTTTTGAGTAATTTTTACTTCCTCATATACGAATCCCTGTTGAGTACACAAATCGTAAATTTCGGTTAAACGTTGCCGATAAAAAAATTAAAAAATATATATTACTCGGATTCCATAAAAGGTTTTTTTTTATTTAAAAAATTTTTTTTGAAGGATTTAAATCTTTGACGTTGGTTCTAATCGGTAAATTTAAAATGGAAAATACCTCGATGGATAAAGTGTTGATATCGAATTTTTAAATGTTGAATTATAACGGAAATCGTACTTGAAAAATAAGATTAAAACCCTATTTTTTGGTTAAAAAATTCTAGTATTTTTAGATTTCTTAGACTTCATAAATTCGTAAAGATTTGATTATTAGTTCAGACATTTTTAGGAAAAAAGACTTGAATACATCAAATCCTTAAAAAAGCTGCCATCTTTTAATTTTAAAATACACAAATTTATGTTTCTAAAAAATTTTAGACTAATCAAATCTTAAAAAAGCCGCCATATTTTAATCTTTTAGATCTATCCGCATTTTTACGAGTTAGATTTTCGGATATTGAGTTCTCAAACGGTAGATACGGAGCCATAAAACTGTATGGCCTAAGAAATTTCACACAAAAAATACTGACATCTATTTATATGTAGGCTTTAACGATTGATTTTAATGTTAGACAGAACGGGACTCATTCAATTTTGTACACTTTTGGATTGAAGCAATGTCACATTGCCATTGCCCGTAATTAAAACTGGTTCCAAATTGATTCATCGCTATATTTTACCTATTTTTCCATCGACGATATCATCGATGGCCCCATTTATTTGCACGACAATTTAAGGATTTAAATGTACTTTATCCTACTGACATACATGCGATACGGATAAACAATGAATTTTTATACAATTGGCTGGTACAACTTGCCAGATTTTAAGATAAAATTCCTCCACCCCAAGGCGTTTTCTTCTTTACCATTTGTAAATTTACAGCTGCAATTTAGTTTCGTGATTTTTTTCAAATTTTAAATTTATTTTTTTATTTCATAAATCGGAAATCGTTTAACACACCATCTCGTTGTCTGTTAGACATAATTTATAAGTGAACACAATTACAATAATAATCTCTCATTAAATAGATTAGCAGCAATAAAATTACAGTTTTATCGACTCGGAAATGATTATTTTGAACCAGAAGGCCCGAAAGGGTGGTATAAAACTGGTCTTTGAACCGCACCTGTACTACTTCAAACGTACGGGATCTTCGCTAATGAATTGTAGATTAAATCGGGCTAACTTCTAAAATATATATATATAGGCCTAACATTTTGTAATTTAAGAAAACTTGATAAAATTTATTTTTTAATTTAGCTTAGTACTTAAATTAATTGAATGTTATGTGGTAATTTTTTGAAATTTTCTTAAATTTAGCGATTAATTTCTTAAAATTAGAAATATAAAAAGAATTTTAGACATTTCTAAAACATCTTTTTTAGTCTATAACATTGAATTTAAGAAATCTAAAAATTCTTTTTTTAACCTTTTTAAATTTAGCTTGTGTACTAAGTTGAGTATTATGTAATATTATTTTGAAGTTTTTCCTTTAATTTGTAATTAGAAATATTTTTAACATTAAATTTGAGAAATTTAGGAGGTTTAGAATTAGAAAATAATTTTTTAGAAGCTCTTAAGAAAGCTTCTAAAAAATCTTTAGCCCATTACACTGAATTTAAGAAAGTTTCTAAAAACTTTTCTTTTTAAAATTTATCTATATTCTCAATTTGAAAAGTTTCTAAAAAATCTGTGCGTTAACTCTAGAACGTTTCTAAGTTTTATGTGTTTAATTTAAGAAAATTTCTAAGAACTATTTCTTACATCTCGATTACATTCGATTAGAAAACGTTCTGAAAAATTAGTTTTTTCACTTAATTTTATATTTTAAAGCGATTTAAAACAGTTCCTCGTCCATTCACGAAATTTTGAGCCTTTTTTTTTTTTTGGTTAGAAACATAAAAAAATTCATACATAATTTAATCAAATGCTTGTTATAATTACTTTTCTTATTCTAGAACACTAATGTATACGTAGTACATCTCGCATTATAAAATTATTAAAATTTTTTAGAATGATATAATTTATTTATTACATCGAAAGATTGGAACTTTCTGAATCTAAAAAAAACCATCATTTCTCAATCGCGTTAATTACATTTTAAACAAGATATTTCCCCATTAAATTTAGGCAATAAGTAAATATATACACTACATAGCTTCTATATACAATCGATAGTTTTAAACAAGAGTTTATTTATGATTCTCAGCGTAAATTTTCGGTCTTGAATGTCTCTTACGTGGTCAAGGCCGTTTCACTTAAGAGTATATAGAATGTTTCGTCTACAAAAAATAATTAACCTACGCGATAAATTTAAGAGAGCTTCTAAAAAATCTTTTCTAATTTAAGAAACCCCCCCTTTTTTTAAATTTACCATATTGAATAAATTTGAGAAAAATTAAAAAAAAAACTATTTTAATTATTTAGCTTATAATATTGTTTAGTTTAAGAGACTTAGAAGATTTTTTTTATTTTATTTTTTTTATTTTTTTGCATTTAGTCTATTTGTTCAATTTTTAAAACTTCTAAAAAGTCGAAATTGTAAAAGATCTGTTTCTTATTCTGTAATCTATGAGGTTGGATTTTAAAAAGCCGTTATTAACTTTTAGTTTATGTGTTCATTTAGCGGAGGTTTGTATAACGTGTTTTTTTAATTCTTTAGCATATGTGTTTAATTTTTAAATCTTTCTAAAAAAATATTTTCTAGTATAAGAAAGATTCTAAAAAATTAAACCTCTAATTTTTAGGCTATAATGTTGGATTTATGAAACATTTAAAAAAAATCTATTCTAATTGTTTAGCTTTTGTATTAAGAAAATTTCTATAAAATCTTTGCTACTTTTTTAGTCTATATGGTCAATTTTGGAAACAATTTAAAAAAATTTTTTTTTCTAATTTAAGAAAGCTTCTAAATAATATTCTAATTCAATCTTTTGTATGATTTTGGATTTAAGAAATCTAAAAAGTCTAAGTGATGTGTTCAATTTAGAAAAACTTCTATTTTTTTTTTTTTTTAATTTAGATTTAGCTTATGTACTAAATTTCAGAAATTTTCAAAAATATATTTTTTCTTATTTAAATCTAATTTATATGCTAAATTTAAGAAGACTTCTAAAATCATTCCTACTACTTTAGTCTACCTATTTAGTTTAGAAAGGCTCTAAAAAATTTATGTTTCTATTATAGTCTATGTGCTCAAATTAAAAAAAATTTCTAATGAAATCCTTTATAAAAAGTTTTTTCTAACTTAACAAAGTTTCCAAGGCAAAAATCTGAAAAAAATAAACTAAAAAGTTTATTTTTTTCAGATTTTTAAGTTTTTGCCTTATGCTAAATAATTTTTAAAAAAATTCTTAGAAAAGACATCTAAAAAATTTCTTCTGTATTAAATTTAAGAAAATTCCAAAATGTTTTTCTTAACTTTTTAGCCTATGTGCTCAATTTTAAAAAATTCTAAAAAATTTCTAAAAATCCGTAAAAATATTTGTAAAATGATATTTTCTAATTTAAGATATGTTTTAAAACAAATTTCTTTTAAATCAAATTTCTAAAAACAAAAGCTTCTAAAATATTAGGAAAATATCTTAGAAATGGAAAATCTAAAAAAAAAAATCTCTTAATTTTTCAGCTAATGTAGTAAATGTAAGACAATTTCTAAAAATCTTTGCTAATTCTTTAATCTATGAGTTAAACTAAAAAAAATCCTAAATGAAAAAAAGTTTATTCTTTAGTGTACGCCCTAAATTTAAGAAAATTTCAAAAAAAAATTTTTTTTTAATTTTTTTTTTAATTTAGCCTATATGCTAAATTTAAAAATGCTTCTAAAAATGCAAATCTAGTCTATGTGATCTCAATTTAAAGAAAAAGTTTCTTAAAAAAAATCTGTTCTAATTTTTTAGAAGACTCCACCCACTAAATTCATTATTTTTTCTCGGACATTATTCTAATAAAATCATTAAAAAAATGTCGAGCGGAGTTCATGTTTGTATAACTTAACTTCAGACTGTCAATAGGCATAACAACTCGCAACATTGGATATAACATATCAGTGTTTGATATGGTATCAGACATATTGTATCAGTATCTATTTATAAATTAGTTGTGTATGTATCATGATACTTTGAAGTCTCTATTAACTATAAAGTTTGATAACATTCCAGACATAAACAATGGGGGTGCCGTACTTTAGTATACGCAATACAATTACATATATATATATATATATATATATATATTGTGTGACGTGCCTAACGTCATTCGTGACATCATCGTATTATCATCGACGTTTTGTGACATCATGCTTAATGACGCTCATTCATTACGATGTCGTGTGCTATAACGGATAAAAATCGTTTCGACGTCACAACATGAATATTGAATTATGAAAATAAGCCAAAATGGCATCGTTACACAGTCTGAAATTTGAATGATTTTTTTGAAAAGTCGTGTGTGTCATTGACGAATTTGTTACGCGTATTTTCAAATTTATATTGAAACTAGAAACGAAAACACGATTTTAAAGTTTAATAGATAGGGTTTTTATCTCGTGTTTTAAGAGATAAGAGCCAAACGAATCTTTCAATACTCGTACAGTCCATTGCATCTTTACTCAGTCAAATACAGTTTATTAATCCTTTAGATTAGATGCTTCGATGAACTTTTTTGGGAATAATGACGTCAATTTCGATGTAGAAAGAACGATCGTCGCATCGAAACCGAATAATTTATGCCGGTTTTTAAAATAACTTCATTCTTACGACGCACTTTTTTATGTCGTGGAATACTACAATATTTTTTTTTTTTTAAGCCGATTTTCTTTCTTCGTTCGCTCGGATGACCAATCGCGTTATACTAGACGCATCACGTGATTAAAAAGCTAAAAATTTGATCAATGATTATTTTAATAATTAAATAATTATTCGTTCGAATAGTGAGAATATTTAATGCGTGATAAAAATTCGAAATAATCAATTTTTTAAATAATTTTTTTTTTTGTAGTAGAGCAAACGATTTTTAAACTGCCTTCAGAGGACGCTGCTGTCGGCTTTCTGATTGGAGTAAGGAGCAGTCGTGTCTGAAATTGAGTTAATTTCAAAATATCTTATTTTGTATAGGAAATATTCAAATGAATTATATATTATGGAAAGTATCCTTTTGTAAAATGCGTATCGTGTTTCTATAGAGCGTTAGAAGGTCTTAAATATCGTATGAGAATTGATACAATTAAAAAATAATGCTGCTGAGAGGTATGATATATATTATCTGTCAAGATGATGGAATTTGTTTCTCTTATATTTCAAATTTTTCTATTCTGAACATCATTCAAAAGCTAGTGAATTTAATACAATTCACACTCCAAACATGCATAGAAATTGACTGAATAATTTTGCAATTTATCCATTGACAAAAATATGATAATTTCCACATTTCTCCTTATAATATAATTAATTTGTTATTAAATTAAAACATATGTTTGCTTGTATTATTGGATTTAATTGATTCCATTCAGTATATTCAAGGTTTTAATCTATTGTTTACATCTTTACATAACATGCAGCATTTATAGTTAGGAGAATATATAGAATTTAAAATGTTCATTATATATTTAAATGCAATCAGCATGTATTTCCATTTGTTTCTTTTATATAGAAGCATAATTAAGAGACTTTATAGCATCCTGCAATTTATTAGCAATAGTAAATTTGCGCTTATCGAGATAAGAAGTAAAACTAATACAGCTGTGATAAGCCGTCGGAATTGATAGGGAAATGAATGAATGCCATTTACATATAGTAGTTATCTTTTTTTTTTTTTATTTGTCCGATCAAGCTGCACTTATTGCTTTTCATCTAAATATAATATGAAAGCAATTAGCCTATAGGTAATTGACCCCAGGTTACTCTATGGAAATTCCTTTAATGAGAGTTATTAAGTATAATAAACAATGTTATCATTTTGAAAATAAAAAACAAAAAATCTAAATAAAAATAACTGAAAATTTAATTATGTAATATACTTGATTATTAAAAGTTCATTGTTTTCAAACCAAATATTTTTCTAAAGATAAATTAGCATTTGTGCAAAGTTAAAATTTTAGTCAAAATTATATTATTAAAAAATTGAATAAATAGAATTAATATTTTAAAGTATTTAAAGCTGTTTATTAAAAATATAATTGAGTAATGATGCATTTTGAAACAAAATATTAATGAAATATTTAAAAATTGACAAAAGATTGTTTTTTAATGCTAATAAATAAAAAAAATTAAATTTTTTTATAAATGTTTTTATGGTATAAATAACAAAGTAGACTTTTTATTTGAGTAATTACATTAATCAAATTACCATTCAGATGTATTAATCATCAATAGATGGCTTCTGCCATCTATTGAGCTTTCATTGTACTAGAATATATTTAAATATATTTACAAAAGAATAATATTTTTTTCTTTTAAAATATATCTTTTTTATTGAGAATATTTAAGAATTTTAGTAACACTTAATAAATAGATAAATACAACATTTTTTTTTCACAATTCATTTATATTCATGACTTCTTTCTAAGTATTTACATTGATCAGAATTATTGAATGTGAATTATATTGTGATAAAAAAATTCTTTTTAAGAACAGTTAAATAATGAAATTTAATAATAATAATTGAAAGGATTTTATAATANTTTATAAGTTATTTTTTTATTTTCACTTTTTTTTGTGTAAATTTATTTTAAAATATTATTATAATATTACTTTAATTTAATTTTAAAAAATTATATTTCAAATATATATTTATATAAAGTATAATTAATTTCTGTCAAAATTGTTCAAAAAAGTATTTTTCTTGGATCATTTTGAATTATTTTTCTCATAAATCAAGTTAATATAATATCATGATTACAATGAAAATCTATATCCTTTGTCTACTAAGTATATTGTTATGCACTAAGCCAGTGATGTCACCAGCTTCTCCCCTCTCTCTCCCAGCATCACAGCATCCCTATCATAGGCAGCCATATTCTATTGGACGTTGGTCATGCGTACAGTATAGCCAACGACACCCTTCTAATACTAAATGAAATGATGACAGCAATGGTTCTCTGTGATATTTGATGCCTATAGAATAGATTCAAAGTAAAGAATTTATTTCTTTAAAAAATGTGATATTTAAAGTGTTGGCAAGTTATGGAATTATAGCTGTTGTTTTGTCTTTAGAAAGGATATACTTTCCATGATATAGATTAGGAATAATGCATTTAATTCAGATATCTTTATTACGACTATAAAATGCGCAGCCGACAATGTCTGAATCTCCGGAGTCAAAACCTTCGCCTCTACTAGCTCAGGTAAGAAAACTATTGTTTAAAAATGGACAAATTGTTCGGCTTCCTAAATAATCAAAAATAACAAAGAAAAACATTAAGTCATTGCGATCTATATTTATTATTATTTTTTTATAAGGTAATTACGAAGAGCGCTGTAATTTTTCTGGACGTCAATTATTATGAATAGGTTAAGGTCGTTATAATAGATAGTGCTTGAAAATATCTTCTAGTTTGTTATGTTAACCTGTGCGGTAGGCTTTTCAACTTACAAATGAAGGTGTGTTCTAGTCTACCTGATCAGCATGCAAATTTCTCATTTCCTATCTCAAGGTTCAGTCACACTTAGAGAATGCATTTATCTCAGATCACTTTTTCATGCAATGACAGGACCTCTAGGCTATTTTTTGAGTTGTCCTTCCAGTAACCATGACCTATGCGCATTCCGAACTAAGGGATTACATGCCAGTCGTACACCTGGCTCTCTGCCATACTTGGTCTCAAAGGGTTGGTCGATTGTGGTCGGCTTTCGTAAGGAGACAAAGCAGAGATGGGAGTTCAACAATTATTATGTTAAATTTAAAAAAGAGTTTTATTAACTGAGAATGTTAAAGGATGAGTAGTGAGAATCTAGAACTATGTTTATATAGATTAATGTTAAATGAATAATAAAATAAATAAATTATGATTAGAAGTAGATTAAATTAAAAAGATTTTTGATATATATAAATGTATATATACAAACACCATTTTTTACCATTAAAGTATATAAAATTACTCTATAAGTGAATCTAATTCTTCTAACATTTGGAAAACATACCATAAATTGATAGAAACCAGAAAAATAGTATCATCACAGTAATTGCTACATTCTTAGATGTCAAAAGAGATAAGAAAACAGGGTGATGGTGAACAGCAGGAGTCACTCCACACAATCACAATTCAGCAAAAACGTCATTATAAAGTAAAAGTTTTCAGACACCAAATAACAAAATGCAGCTGTATTTTATTGCCCTCTAGCTAGAATTCAGCAAACTGCATTCATGACCACATTTGTAATCAGATAAAAGTGCAATTATCTTAAACCCATTATGTAGAAGTAGAGTAGTTTCCATTATTTTGACATTGTAGTAAAAAAAAAATCTGTCATAATATAATTTCCTGTATATCTATTGTCAAAGAACAAGGCTAAATATTCATTTTCGTAAAAATTAAATTTAAATACATAAAAATATAAATCAATATTTTCAAGATATTAAAAGTAATAATATGTTTTTTAATGACTTAATTGCACCATACTTTACAACATTCTTTACTTGGATATTCAATATGTTGGTCAGATATTTATTAACTAGGAAGTTGACAATGTTTAAAAATGAACAAAATCATGGTTAATTTGTATAATTTTTTTTGTTTTTGTTCTCATAAAATCATTAATTTTGATTAGAATTAAGAAATAATTTATTGTGAAATGTGTGAAGAAAAATTAAAGAAGAGAAGACATGTTAAAATTATTAAATTGGTCAAATTTATAACTAAAATGGTGGTAACTGTGATGATTTTTAATTGAAAATTAAAAAGGAAAATTATATTTTTGAGATTTTCATCTGCAAATCTTTTATTTTTCTATTTTTGTCTAATAATACAATTCTTAAATTAATACCTCTTGTNATGATATAATTTATTTATTACATCGAAAGATTGGAACTTTCTGAATCTAAAAAAAACCATCATTTCTCAATCGCGTTAATTACATTTTAAACAAGATATTTCCCCATTAAATTTAGGCAATAAGTAAATATATACACTACATAGCTTCTATATACAATCGATAGTTTTAAACAAGAGTTTATTTATGATTCTCAGCGTAAATTTTCGGTCTTGAATGTCTCTTACGTGGTCAAGGCCGTTTCACTTAAGAGTATATAGAATGTTTCGTCTACAAAAAATAATTAACCTACGCGATAAATTTAAGAGAGCTTCTAAAAAATCTTTTCTAATTTAAGAAACCCCCCCTTTTTTTAAATTTACCATATTGAATAAATTTGAGAAAAATTAAAAAAAAAACTATTTTAATTATTTAGCTTATAATATTGTTTAGTTTAAGAGACTTAGAAGATTTTTTTTATTTTATTTTTTTTATTTTTTTGCATTTAGTCTATTTGTTCAATTTTTAAAACTTCTAAAAAGTCGAAATTGTAAAAGATCTGTTTCTTATTCTGTAATCTATGAGGTTGGATTTTAAAAAGCCGTTATTAACTTTTAGTTTATGTGTTCATTTAGCGGAGGTTTGTATAACGTGTTTTTTTAATTCTTTAGCATATGTGTTTAATTTTTAAATCTTTCTAAAAAAATATTTTCTAGTATAAGAAAGATTCTAAAAAATTAAACCTCTAATTTTTAGGCTATAATGTTGGATTTATGAAACATTTAAAAAAAATCTATTCTAATTGTTTAGCTTTTGTATTAAGAAAATTTCTATAAAATCTTTGCTACTTTTTTAGTCTATATGGTCAATTTTGGAAACAATTTAAAAAAATTTTTTTTTCTAATTTAAGAAAGCTTCTAAATAATATTCTAATTCAATCTTTTGTATGATTTTGGATTTAAGAAATCTAAAAAGTCTAAGTGATGTGTTCAATTTAGAAAAACTTCTATTTTTTTTTTTTTTTTTACA